>NC_056744.1:775596052-775636052 GCF_019279795.1 Protopterus annectens
ATTGGATAAATCTCTGATGAGCTTGACTTGGTGATGGTGTGGGATAGGGGTAATCTTATGTATTATGAAAGCAGGTGAGTGGTCACTGATACTATCTGGTAGGGTACCAGAGGAGGAGATTTTGTTTGGGTTGGATACCAGGATCCAGTAAAGGACTGAGGCTTTGTTGTTCTTATATTTGGGTCTGGTGATGTCAGTGATTAGTTGAGCGCAATTGTATAGGTTAATGGTGTTGGAGGGGTCATTATTTGAGATACAATGCCAATTGATGTTAACATCGTCTAAGATAATAGTTTCATTATTAATACTGGTGGTAGCTCAGGCAAGAATCTTTGCAGGTATAGGTATGTTCTTGCCAGGGGGAATGTATATGACCGTGATACAAAGGTTTTTACAGTTATTCAGTTTTAGGCAGGCCATCAGTATCTCTGCAGAGGAGAATTGTGGGATAGGTTTAGTATATTGAAGAACTGTAAAAGTATTTGGGTAAATTAAGGCGATTCCGCCGCTTTTCTTTGGCCTGTCTGTCCTTAGGCAACTATAGTTAGGGAGTAGGAATTTTACATCTTTGACATTTGGTTTTGGTCAAGTCTCTGTGATGGCTGTTAAGTCAGGTTTATTTAGGCTTAACCATGCCGACAGGTGTTAGACTTTGTTTCTGATACTCTGGATATTAATGATAGCGAAGTTTAAGGATTTTAGAAGGCAGCAGGATGGTGGGAAGGGGCCAGGGTTTGGAAGAATGCCTCAGCACTGAGCTAGATTGGAGTGGGAGGGAGGTATACCATATTGTGGTTTCTTTTTTACTTGTAGATACACTGGGAATGAGATAGTAGTGTAGGGGGGGGGTTTGAAGGGTGAGGATCTTTACCTTGGCTTGTAAGGGTATGTCTGTGCTATATAAAGTGGGGCCTATGGATGTGTAACTGGGGAGTGATGGTGTGTTTAGGGCAGTTGTACAAGTCGGTTTGTGAGGTAGGTGGGTAGTGTAATAGGAAGATATATTCAGAGTGAGATGCAGGTGGAGTAGGAGAAAGAGGGGAAAAGTATGGTAGATGGGAGCCATGTTGTAGACGTGGAATATGTGTATGATAGGTACTGAAAGATGAGCTAAGAGTATGGAGCTGTTTAAGATATATGGGGGTAATAGAGTTTATTGTGTGAGGTAAATAAGTGTTACAATGATTAATGGGCTGTGTATGGGATAGGTATGGTATTTAATTAAAGAAAAGGAGATTATGGTGGAGAATAGTAGGGATACTATTTAGTCTGAGAGGTTTGTAAGTGATAGGGGTAGTAATATGATAGAAGTGCCAGTAAGGAGTAGATTGCTGGATTAAGTGTAGGTGGGTGGAGTAAGAAGATTAGAGGAATGTGAATGGTAGGAGGAGTAAGATGGACACAGGAATGTGATTGGAGTAGGATGAGTAAGTGGGGAATAGCTAACTATAAATGTAATGACTTTGGGGATGGGTGGGAATGGGGGTAGGGTAGGGGAGCAGAGTGAGCCCAATCAAAGGGAGGGCGAACGGAGCGGGGCATCACCCAGGACAAGAAACAGTGCAGCCAGAGACAGTCGTTCATAGAGAAAAAAAAACAAGGCTATGTATGAAATATAAGAGAAGAGGTGTAGAGAGTGTTTAGTGAGTGAGAAAAGAAGCAAATGTCCATTTCTAGTAAGGCAGTGTGATGGTCGAGGGAAAGTGAGTTACCATCTGTGGAGAGGTAAGTAGAGTGTAGTAGGAGAAATTAAGATAAAGTGTGGTAGGGAAAAATAAGATAAGGTAACAGAAACCTACCAAAAAGGGACAGTTTCAGAGTAGGAAATGTAAGTTAGACAGCAGTAAAGCAGAACAGGGAGGGTTGGCTAAGGAGCAACAACAACACAGTGGGAGATAGGAGTCATGAGTGTAGGAGACGGAAGCAGACAGCAAGTAGAGGTAAGCAGAGGGTAGGGAAAACAGTGAGAGAAAAGCTGAGCAGAGAATGTGAGTGGGTGAACAACTGCCTATTGTGGCCGAGGGTGAGAGGGGAAAACCACGGCAGATATCAAGATGGACTAAGTTGGGCTGCTGGCATCCCCTACTTAAATCTAGAAACTACCAGGTTCTATGTTAGTTCTTAAGTACAAAGATAATTGGGTTAAATAACCTCACAAATTAACACATACATGTACTGCTTGGTGAGACTTTTGAAGGTAGTTGAAGGTAAAAGTAAACAGCTCGGCTTTGGGTCAGCATAATCTCTGTTAATCCCAAGGTAAATGCTCAGGGATGAGAGGCTGAAGAACAGGTTATTGGGCTGCAAAGGTAAAAATGTGAGGTTCTGTAACATGTAGAAAAAAGCACATTGAGGAAGTTTAACCAGTAGAGAGGCAGAAGTCAGTTTGATCAAATTAAGGAAACTAAGCTATGACGCAACTACAGCAGGCTTCCTGCGAACAGTAATTACACATCAAATGTGCTGAATAATGTACCACTCGATGGGCATCCTTGCCTAATACCCTTCTTTAACTTTATATCTTCACTCAACCATCCACTAATTATAATCTTCACTATATTATACTTGTATGCTGACATACACACACTTTTCATCCTCTGACTTATATTATGCATGTCAAATATATCCCATAATACTGAGTGATGTATCAAATCAAATGCTTTACTTAAGACTCCTACCATTACTTTTGCCTTAGCATTTTTAACTGCCGTATCATCCACTAGTTCCCTAATAATTAAGTCTAACTTTTTTACCTTCCATACCAAACACATAATCATTTACATTACCTACTTTCCCTCCCATCCTTTTGTGTAATATTTTCATAAAAATCTTATAATCCTTATCATTTAATACAAATCAGTCTCCAATTTTGAATTTCTTCCTTCTGTCCTCTTTTCCATATAAACCTAATGATACCGCCACATAACTCTTTATACATAAAACCTTTCTCTAACCATTCATTTAATACCTTTATGAACCCCCCCTCCCTTTTTTTTTTATTCTATGCTCAGATTTCTGTACGTTTTATATTCTATTCCATCCGGTCCTGCAGCTGAATCCAAGTTTGGTGTTTATTACCTGCTCTAGTTCTTCCATTTCTATCTCTTTTTCTAAATCCTTATTCTCCACATCAGAACATGTATGAACTTTCCATTCCTTCCATGTCTTACTTCTCTTTAAATACTGTCCTAGTATATTCTTTCACTATATTCATGATCGCCTCTTGTGTGCTAGGTTATCTTACCTGATGAATCTTTCATTTCCCTCATTACACTATAATTCTCTTTATTTTACTTAAATATGGAGAAATTTGTTAATTTTTTCCTTTCAAAAATATTTTTGTTTATACAACACACACTATTTTTTTCTTGTTCATTTCATATATTTTCTGTTCCATGATAAAGAAATTTTCAGCATTCTTCTCTATACAATCAAGCATATTATTTAAATTCTTATAAATCATTTTCCATATATATTTTCTCTTTTTCCCATGTCATATAAAAAGAAGTTATGTACTCACCATAACACTCCATGTGTGTTGTTCATCTCGCCTTCATTCTTAACTGGTTGGGTTCGGAAACCGATTCTCGGTTCCGACTCAGCTTTCTACAAAGCTCGAGGTTTTCCATTAGCTCATGGTTGAAAACCCTATCCCATCATGCTCTAGGAAAGCTCCCCAGATATTGTTTGCTGATATAACAACAGATACTAAAGTAACTATGAGCAATGAAGAAGGTCAGAGAACATTAGTTATCAATTGTAACTGCTTGGCCCTCCAGGAGCCAAAGGCTGGGGGAAAGGAGGTTGGGATGTAAGAATGAAGGTGAGATGAACAACACACATGGGATGTGATGGTGAGTACATAGCATTTTTATGCGATGTTGTCCTATCTCGCCTTCATTCTTAACTTGTTGGGATAGCATCCATAGCACCATCTTTCTTGGGTGGCTCAGGGGAGAATATTCTTCAGAACGGTGGACCCAAAAGAGGCCCTGTTCCTGGAGGTCAAATCAACTTTGCAATGAATGATAAAGGTATGAGGCCTTGCCCATGTTCCTGCAGCAAAAATGGTATCAATTGGTAGTCTCACCCAAAAAGCAGAAGAGGTTGCTATGGCTCTTGTAGAATGACCCTTTACTTTGTCAGGGAGTTCTTTGTTTTGAGATTTATAAGTGAAAGTAATACAATCTGATATCCATTTTGAAAGTGTGACTTCAGACACAGGAGCACCTTTCTTAGAGTCTGAAAATGATACAAATAATTGGTCAGATTTTCTGAAATCTTTTGTCCTATGTAAGTAGAAACATAGTTGTCTATGCACATCGAGTTGGTGTAGCATATATTCTGCCTTGTTGCCATAGTTGGGGAAAAAACTGATAGTTCTACGGACTGGTTCAAATTAGATTCCAAGCATACTATGGGTAGAAAGAATGGGTTTGCTTGTAGAGTACTCTATCTTTATGGAAAAGAATGTAGGGGGCTTCATAGACAATGCTTGTATTTCTGAAATTCTTCTAGCAGAAGTGATGGCTATCAAAAGAATCTTCTTCCAAGTCAAATACCTTACATCACAGGATGATGCAGGTTCAAATGGGGGAGAATCAAACGGGATAACACAAAGTCCAGGTCCCATGGTGCTGGAGGGGCTTTTATAGGTGGTCTTAATAAGATATTGCCCTTGAGAAATGCCTTGCAAAGTCTGTGGGACATCACATTTGGCCCCGATTCACCTGGGTGGAAATTAGATATCGCTGCTAACTGAACTCGAATAGTAGCTATGACTGCACCTTCATTAAACAGCTTTGTCAAGAATTCAAGAATGGAAGCAATAGGGGCAGAGAAAGAGTCAATGCTATTATTTAAGACCCAAGAAGAGAATCTTTTCCATTTACTCTTGTATAACTTCCTAGATGAAGCCTTATTAATCTTTTTTACTTCCTGCTGACTAAAGACTTCAACTTTGTCTATTGTTGTAATGTATGGAATCGCTAGCTTAAACTGACAGTACTACTCAACTGTGCCGAACATCATGTACTGAATCACTAGCTCAAACTGATAGTGTTACCCATATAGCAGAATCGTATTTGAAATGCCAGTGCCGACTGATGTATTTATTTTTAAATGCGTGGTAGCACGCGTTTGCTACGAATTTGATTCAATGCATTTAATTGCTAGCTCGAACTGATAGTACTACTCATAGAGTGCAGAAAGTATTTTGAATTACCAGCGCCGACTGTTGTATTATTTTTAAATGAGTGGCAACACGCGTTTGCTACTAAAGTAATGTTGCCTACTAAATCCATTTAAAACAGCTCACGTTTGTCACTAAAATTGATCTGTCTGCAAATACCTGTTTTTGTTAAGACATAGCATGCTATACTGTTAATTTAATTACAGGAAAGGCTCTAGATCTAGTGAAGGCTCCTCTAGCTCAATATATTGCAATACCATATATGCTCCATCTAGATGAAGCAAAGACGTGAATCTGAATGTTGTGGTTTTTAAATTCTGCTTGTATTTATCTCCTTTCTCTGTTACTGTTGGCGACCTCTCACTGTATCTCACATGCTACCCCACTGCCCTAATTGATAACTATTTTCAACTATTACTTGTGTACAACAAAAGCGTGGACCTAGCACTTTTTGCTCTGCCCCATCTCACAACTTGGTGTACCTTTCCACATTCGGAACGGGACATGGGCCTTGCCTTTTTGCTTTCCTGTCTCCCCCTTCTCCACATGTATTTGTACTTCTTTCCCTAAGTTTTTCCTTCCTTACTAGCTCAATCTTATATCATTCTTGCACTATCCTCTCCTTCGATACCTACCCATATCTGCCAAACTTTGTCTGATAGCTTGTCATCTTCTGTTTTACAGTCTACTACTCGTCGGCTCCCTCTATTTTCCTACCCAGGAAAGGCATTAAAACTACACAGGAAGGGAAACAAAGCTACACAGCAACTACTGGAAAGAACACCACCTCCAGGTATCCTGTGAAGACACCTTACCCTCAACGTGCCCTACAGAGCATCATACCTCCTTAATAAAAAGGGCTCAGTGTACGTAGCATAATACTACAATATCCGATTATAAATCACTATTGTATTTTTTCCTTAACTATTTTAGTATTACATCTTGCCTCCCGTGAGTTAGCAGCCAACCGCAGCCTGCTTGTACCCTTTGTACCACCCCAATTTTCAAACTTTTCTTTCCTAATTCCCTCACTAGACTTAATATTGGAAGTATTATTCCCTGCTGCCATTTCTCTTATTACCACTAGGTGGCACTATACCCCTAAACTAGACTGTAGTCTGATATTATTAATCCCCTAAGAACGTAGTGAGACCCTTTTACCTACAGCTCCACTTACCCTGTTCTTTCTTATCCTTTTCCTGACTCACCTCACATATTTCTACCCTTGTCCACTATACGTTTTTCCTTGCTTTAGATTACAAACACTCTATAGCAACACTTACCTCTTAGATGTAGTCTTTTTGCAGCTACAGATTGTTTTTCTCACTGTGGCTTGTCCATCCTTTGGCTCTACCCACTCAATTCGCCCTGCGGGCTCACTCTGCTCCCCTACCCAGCCCCCAAATCTCACCCGCCCCCAGTGCCTCTACATTTAACCCTACTAAACCACACCCACAGCCTAATTAACCTATCCCACTACAGCCCACACTACCAAACTCCCACACCCCTAGCAATCTGAACATTACCACCTACTTTTAAACACATCATATCTCAAATCATCCGTTCCCACCCTTCACCTCACCAAACTACTATTACAAACAGAAACAAAATGAAATTCTTCTTAAGCTGTCTTCTGCTCACACTTACTATACTAACAAACCTTACAACATACCATCATACCTCACCTACACTAAATAGCAATTACCACATCACAAACATATACACCATACCACACACACACACACACACACACACACACACACACACACACACACACACACACACACACACATCTTTTCCCATTAGTGCTATGCTTTTCAAAGACAGCCAAATGCTACACATACATAAATTCCAAACAACAACAAATACCACTAAACTATCAGGTGTATACTACATAAAAATAACATTTAAAATAAAACACACTACTACTTGCTAAACAACTACTCACATCAGGAGACCTGCACCAAAACCCGGGGCCCAACAACACCTTACTCCCACCCAGACATAAATCTGACCTACTTATTATGAACATCAATATAAGAAGCATAACAAACTCCCTGATCTGCACGCATTCATAAAGCATCACTCCCCAGATATAATCACAATTACAGAAACCCGGTTAAAACCCAATATACAAAATGAGGAAATTCTCCCACCAGGTTACAACATACTAAGGCACGATAGAGCAACTAGAAAGGGAGGGGGTGTAGCCATATTATTTAAAAACACCCTAAACATAAAACCCCTCAATAACTCAATTCCTACATTTCAAAATGCCGAAACCTTAATATCAACTCTTCTCATTAATGATACCAAAAAAATTAACATCATCTGTTGCTATATCTCACCAGGCAATAACTGTTCCACCATAGAAGAGATCTTACAATGGACCTCAGAAAACCTTATATTAGGTGATCTAAATACAGAATGGTTAGCCTGCAACTCCAATATCCCTATAAACCATATAAACCTCTATGGCTTTGCACAGCTCATCCATGAACCAACTAGAATAGATGCAAAATCCAATAAGCAATCAATCCTAGACTGGGCACTAGTTAATTGCCCTAAAGAAAAATATTTCTCCGGATGTCTTTCAGACAGCCTCAGTGACCACCTTCCCACATTCCTACAGCGAAGGCACACAAATCCCTCAAACCCTATAATCTTTAGAAAAGGTAGAGATGAAAGTAAGTTGAACACTGAGAATCTCAACCATATCCTAAAACATTGTAAGTGGGACCCACTGCTAACATTAAACTTAGACCAAGCAATTGCATACTTTAATAACACTCTCATCAATGTTCTCAACTCAATAGCACCCATTAGAAAAATCAAAGTAAAAACAAACTATGCACCATGGCTAGGCAGGGACACAAGAGTCCTTCTAAAAGCCAGGGATAAAGCATGGAAAACAGATAAGACTAACTCATCCAAACAAAACTACCAACAACTAAGAAACCAAGCAAAAAAAAAAACAGTACTCAATAAACAAAACTACTCCCCTCATGTTCAACATAAACACAATAAAACCTCCCAAAAATTCTGGCATGCCATCAACTCACTACTTAAACCAGGCAAAACATCCACACCAACTCCAAACACCAACACCACCACTGCAGATATTGCTTCCCAATTTAACCACCACCTCACAAATACCATCCTATCCCTCTCTACACAACTCTCCAATAGCAACCATCCAAAAATACCCCAACCCTCACACTATCACCTGTCCTTACTGCAACTATCAAAAAACTGCTGTTAAAACTTAAACCTACCACCCTTGCTGCAGGCAACCTACCAGCCAAATTCTTAAAAACAGCAGCTGATTCACTCTCTTACCCTGTCTCCATCCTTATAAATTGATCCATTCAGGAATCCTACATCCCACAATTATGGAAAGTATCATACATTCTCCCCCTTCATAAAGGTGGAAAGTCTTTTCTAACTACCGTCCCATAGCTATCCTACCCCCCTTAGCTAAAATTTTGGAAAGATGCATTCACTCTCAAGTGATGCAATTCTTAAATACTAACAATCTCCTCTCTCCCACACAACATGGTTTCCACCAACACCACAGCACCACTACTGCTCTCCTCTCTTTCACAAACACAATTAACCAATACAGAAATAACAACAACTACATCTCAGCAATATTCTTAGACCTATCTAAGGCATTTGACATGGTATCACACCCCCTACTTCTAGACTCTCTGACCTCCCTATCCTTTGCTCCATCTACCATAGCATGGTTTAAAAGCTACCTAACAGACAGACAACAGTCTGTACAATGGCAAAACAAACTATCTCCCTTAATCCCAACCACTGTAGGAATCCCACAAGGCTCAATACCGGGTCCACTACTTTTCACAATATTCACCAACGACCTCCACAGGTACTCCCAACATGCCACTCTAATACAATATGCAGACGACTCGACTCTCATCTGCACAGCGCCATCTCTAACTACTCTGCAAAAACGTACCCAGGAATCCTTTACCTCAGTAGAAAGTTGGATCACCCAGATCCAACTTATACTCAATCCAAACAAAACTAAGTTACTCATATTTGCTCCTAATAAAACTAAAACCACCAAATCCTCTTTTAGCATCACATCCAATAATGGTACTAACATCTCCCCTACTGACAACACCAAACTACTAGGAGTAACTATTGATAATAAACTATTTGACACCCATATATCACTAACAATCAAAAAAGTCCATATAAAAATGGGTACCCTATACAGGCACAAGAAATTCCTATCTGATCAAGCACGCATCACACTCGTCCAAACTCACCTACTTTCTACACTCATATATGCTGCACCTATCCTTACCAATCCTAGAAAACAGGATCTTGTACAACTAGAATCCTGCTATAATAAAATTGCAAAATTTGCTAACAACTGTAACTACAAAACTCATCATTGTCAGGCACTAAAAGAACTCAAATGGTTAGAACTCCCCCAACTAATTAACTATCAACAACTGATAATAGCCTACAACATAGTAAGACATCCTGATAAAACCCCATCCCTAAACACACTCCTAACCCACTATACAACAAATCGCCCCCTCCGCTCCTCAGATAAATCTCTCCTCTGTATCTCTAAAGCCAGTAACTCCACAGGAAAAGCTCTTTTCTCTCACAACATTGCCAAAAACTGGAACATCCTCCCCACTTCTGTATCCACAGCTCCCACAACTGTAGAGTTCAAAAATTCTCTCAAGTCACATCTATTAAAATCTTGGTTATGCCCATGCATCACATAACAATGTCCAGTAACTGCATAACTGAATTGTAGATGCAGTCCCCCCATGCTCTACTATGAAACTCAGTAACTCCCACTGCAGCAATGTTAAATGCAGTCTCATCATTGTCTGCTACAAACTCAGTAACTCCCACTGCAGTGAAGTTTAATGCAGTCTCTTATTGTGCTGCTGCAAACTCAGTACCTCCCACTGCAGGAAGGATTAATGCAGTCTCCTACTGATCTTCTACAATCTCAGGAACTCCCACTATAAAATGTAATCCCCTTTCAGACTAACTCTTAACTCTTGTCTTCCTACTACTATAATCATCTTTGACCACTATCTGCTTGTTTTTCTATTATACTCACAGGAACCTGTTTAGCATAACTGGAAGCTGACTTAAAAACAAGTGCATTCTTAATGTTAGTGTTTGCTGAGCTGTATTGCAAAATAAGGTGTGCATAAATATGCTTATTATGTTTATTATTAATCTTAAATATTGTTTATCATAACTGGAAGCTGATTTAAAAACAAGTGCATTCTTAATGTGTCTGTTGAGCTGTACTGCGAAATAAGGTGTGCATAAGTATGCTTATTATGTTTATTATTAATCTTATATAATGTAGAACATTACCTACAGTATACATCTATCGCTTCTGTATAAAAATTTGGAGCTTTTCTCCCCGGGCCTCCGCTGTAAATGGACTCACGTCCAGTCGGACTATCCCGGTTAACAAATGTAAAATAAAAAATAAATAAATAGATTATGAGACAAGACCAGGATACGTTTTACTGATGGAGAAAGGTTAGGAATCCTGGCTATGTTTGGAATCAGAGCAGCCAAGCTGTCAATTTGAGTGTATGATAGGAGGGGTGGAACATCCTTGATGCATGAGTCAGGTGGTCTAGAAATGGGTCCAGAATCCACGTCTCTTACTGGAGATGAGGCCAAAGGAAAGGGAACCAGATTTGACGAGGCCAGTATGGGGAGACGAGAATCAAATTTCCTCCCAAGGAACTGGCTTTCTTAAGAACTTTTGGTATCAACAGAAAGGGAGGAAAAGCATAGAGGAGAGACCCAAGGGCTAATTGTGAACAACTGCATCCCTTGGTGACTCCCCCGGAGGTGGGATTAGGGCAAAGTAGTTGCTGCATTTGGCATTCATGGATGTGGCAAAAAGGTTGCAGCAAGGCTGGCCCCATTTGCTGAAAATCATTTCCGCTACTTTTTGTTTTAGGGACCACTAGTGAGGCATCGGAATTGCTCTGCTGAGTTTGCCTTTCCCCGGGATGTGCATTGCTGTCAGAAAGCGTTGGGAGGAGGTGGCCCACTGCCATACTCTCAGGAGGTCCCGACAAAGGGGTAAGACCTGGTTCCTCCTTGTTTATGTACCACACAACCAACATGTTGTCTGTCTGTACTGCAACAGTTCCCCGCAGAAGGGAGTCCTGAAGTTCCTGCAACGCTAGAAGCACCGCACTCACCTCTAGGACACTGATGTGCAAATGGGCCTCGTAATCCTGCCAAGTGCCTTGGACTGTCCTTCCCAGATAATGCACCCCCACTCCATCTGGGAAGCATCTGTGGTCACTGTGGCTAAAGGCTGTGGAAGAACAAAGGGTCGATCTAATATCACAGGAGTAGAATGAAGCCACCAATGAAGGTCTTTCTTCCAAGATTCCATTATCATAATTTGGCGGGGCATGGGTAGAACTTGTATGGTCCACTTGAGTGAACAGTAGCCACTGCAGGATTCTCATATGCAGACATGCTAAAGGAATCAAGTTTACTGCTGTTGCCATGGTCCCCAAGGTTTTCAGGACTGTTCTTGCTTGTACTTTTTTCTTGGAAAGTAGGTTGTTGACTTGATGTAGCAGGACTTGAACTCTTTCAGGGGGAAATTTTGCCAACATTTCAGTTGTATCTAGATCTACTCCTATAAAAACGATATGATGAGATGGCAATAAGGCAGGTTTTTCATAATTTGTGATTCCTAGGTGAGAGCAGAGTTGCAAGGTGGTGCCTCTCACTTTTATTCATAGATGCTTGGTGGTGGGGGTTAGGAGCCAGTTGTCTAGGTACAGAAACACTCAGAATCCTTGGTGTCTCAAGTGAGCCATGACCCCTGCTATACACTTGGTGAACACACTGGGGGCTGTAGTGAGACCAAAGGGCAGAGCTCGAAACCGGTAGTGACTGGCTACCAGCCGAAAATGCAAATTACTCCTGGATCGCCTGTCCATTTTTATGTGGTAGTACGCATTCTGGAGGTCTACAGAGCACAACCAATCATCTTGTCCCAGAAAAGGGAGTTTCGACTGCAGTGTTACCATCCCAAACTTTGACTGACTTGTTTAATTTGCTGAGATCCAGGATGGGTCTCCAGTCCCCGGTTTTCTTTGGAACCAAAAAGAACCTTGATTAAGTTCTGGATCCTATTTGGTCTGCAGGGACTGTCTGGATGACTTTTTTTTTCTTGCAACTTTTGTATCACTAGAGTTGCCTGTTCCCTTTCACTGGGTGGAACCATCCGGGATGTTTTTAGGTTTGGGAAAGGGAATGGAGTAACCTCTGGATATGATGCTTTGTACCCAATTGTCTTTTGTTATTTTTTTGCCAGGTGTCTGGGTACAAAGATAAGCAAATTCTGACTGCCTCCAGAGACGGACTGGCGGGAATCCTTTCAGGAGCACTGAAAGGGCTTACCAAGGAAAGATTCCCTGTCACCCTGATTTTGTGGATCCCCTCTGCTGTGTGGCCAGCGTCTTCCATTACTGCTTCCCTCTCTGCCCCTGGGGGAAGAATCACCACGTGTGTCTTGGAAAGTTCTTTGGGATTTTCAGAAGCACATTTTTCCTCTCTTTTAACCTTTTGGATAAGATCTAGAAGGTAGGGAAATATGGACTCCTACAGCAGAGAGAGTTTTTCCTTCTTGTTCACACCTGGTCAGTGTTCCTTTGACTTTTGGCCCGAACAAGGACAAGCCGTCAAAAGGGGCATTAATAAAAGAAGATTTAAAGGGCTCCACAAAGTCACACAAGCGCATCCAGGAATGTCTCCTTCAGGAAATTCCTGAATCCACTGCCCTACTTGCTCCATTCACTGCATACAAAATGAGTCTCATGGAGGAGGTGACCACTGAATTTAAGGTGGAGAGCTGAGAGGAAACCTTCTCCGACACCCCTTCAGCTACTGAACCTTGAAAAGTATCTCCTAGCTCCTTCAGGAGATCTCTCTGAAGTCTGGTAAAATGGGTAAGATAATTCAGCGATCTGAGTGCAAAGATCGCTCAAGAAAAGGTGCGCTTTCCTTATCTGTCCATCATACAAGACTCCTTGTTCAGCGGATGGACAAAAGAGGATGTTTCTGAAAACTCCTTTTTTGGTGGCCACCGCCACAACTATAGCATCTACTGGGACTCCCTTTATAGCAACATTTTTATCCGTAGGAGACATTATGAATTTATTTGGCCTCTGAGGAATGGGCTCCACTGAGTCTAGAGACTCCCACGGCCTTTCGACAAACTAGGTCCATAAGTTCGTCCAAAGGCAGAGACACCCAAGTGGTGTAAGGGCAAGACCCAAAAGCCTTCAGGTATACAGACTCCTCCTCAGAAGGGTTGATGGGCTTCCAGCTGCCTCTCTGCTTAAGTATTTCCAGGATGTCTGTGAAAGAGACATCCTCAGAGGGTGACCATGGGGACTCGTCCGACTCATCAAGGTCTGTATTGGATGTGATGGACTCCTCTGGGGAGTCTAAATGGTTCCTTTTGCATAGTCTCTTCTGAGGGACCTCTTCAGAAGCGTATTCTGAGAGGATTCAGAAGAGATGGGTTCACCCAGTGGGGCATCCTAAGGCTTACGGTCTCTGCATCTCTGTGGAAGCAATGGTGCTGAAACAGACACTGGTGCCTTTGGGGGAAGAATGTCTCGACCTGAGAGTGGACCTGTCTGTGGAGACAGCACTCTCCACATCAGCTCAAATGCCGCCTGCCCTGGATGAGGAAACTCCTGGCTCTGAGGAACCAGAGGGCATCCCCAAAACCAAGGGGCTTGGCTCCGAGGCAGATGTAGGAGCTGAGCTCACCCAAGCCGAAGCCCCGAGAGGCAAGTTTGGAACAGACAATTGTCCGATCAGACTTTCCTCCCTGGACCTGAGCTGAGAGCATCGGCTCCTAGACTCCTCAAGTTTGGACGGAACAGAGGATGTCGGAGCAGTAGTTCTGTGCTCCGACAGTTCCACTGCAATCAGTTCAAGACATTCCAGCTCCAAGGTTCCAGATTGGATCAGAGGAGGAATTGATGATGAAGGGGTTAGTCTCGGTCGGTTCCGAATCCCTCTGGGTTGGAGCTGACAGCAGTTTGGCAAGTGCCGGTGTCCTTAATAGCTGCTGCACCACACGATCCACATCATCATCATCAGAGAGGCTCCTGGAGGATTGAGAGGAGGGAGCAGAAGATTTAGTAGACTGTAGCAAAGGTGATCTCAAAGTGGGAGAAACCACATCCAATTCCAAGGACTGGCTCTGCAAATGAAACTCCATTGGCACCAACACAGAAGGAGCCGAGGTAGTAGGTTTTTCGGGCCCACCAGACTTCGGGTCCAGATATGACACGTTAGATAACTTTTTTAATGGCTCGGATTGAGCACTGGAGGAGGAGGACCTCTTCCCCAACTTTTTGTATTTTGAAGAAGGGGATTTGGCCAAATTTGAAGAACCCTGACTTTCTTCAATTGCTTCAGCAAAGGGGGTCTTCAGTAAACCTCTCAAAATAAGTTTATTCTTTGGTTTACTGTTATTTGTGTGAATGACAATATGTCGGCACATATGCTGCTGAAAATCAGATTGTTGTTCACAAAATGCAGTGTATGGGATAGTCGGGCACACTTATGCGAATGCAGTAGTGCATTCTCATAAGTGTGTTTGACAAACTGTAGGGAGATCGTGGTACAGTGGGGAATGGAAATTCATACACATCCCCACTGTAGTGCGATCTCAGAGTACGAATATATTATTAGCAGGGGGTGTGGGGGCATGCAATTCTTATATTGGGGGGTACAGAGGGGCTTGGCCCCTGCAAAAACGTGAAGGGTCGTATAGGGGTTTGATTTACATCAGCTCCTATGCGGATATCACGTGATGTTTTCGATGACAATGTTGACTCAAATGAGTCGATCATTTGGGTTGACATTGTGATGCAGTTGAGATTCCGGTTTCCATGGTTTACTTCAACATTGCGAACAGAAAATATTTAGCCTGCCATAATATTGATAGTAAACCTTATTCTTTCTTTCAAGCAGAACTCTATGGATAAAGGAGTGGCAGATGGCACAGGACTCCTGTAAGTGAACTCCTCCAAGACAGAACACACAAACAGTGTGACCATCAGTCAGCGACATCTTGTGATTACATTTTCCACATTTCTTGAACCCAGAGGGTTTAGTTTTCTTAGGAGCCTTAGACATTATAGCTGCAAATAACACCACCACCACAGCAGCTAATTACTACAAAGAAAATATATTTTTAAACTAGCACTACCATTTTTTTTTAACAAGCTCAAAAACACTCAGGGGAAAAACCCTTCAAATTAGAAGGGAAAAAAGGCAGTTCTCTAGGTTAAACAAATCGGCCTAAAGTTAAAAAGGAAAGGTAGGAAGGGAAGAAAAGGCCTCTAAATTAAATGGGCAATGGCAGCCCTCTAATTTAAATGAGCTTTGCGTGGTAATTCAAGGGGGAAAACCTCAAGTTCACAACAGCTCTCTAACTTAAACGAACCTGCTAAGAAAACTAAACAAAAAGAAAGCCCTCTTACTAAAACAGGCTTAGAAAATATAACGTTTAAGCCGGGATAGGAAGGGGAAAAGGTCTACAGAATAAAATGATGGCCAACAGCAAAAAAAACAACAGAAGTGAACATACTAAATCTAGTAAATCTAACAAATACTAGAAGAAATATATTTATTAATTAACTGACAAATATCCAAAAAAAGAAGAACGAAATTTCCACTTGGCCAGAGCCAGTATGGAAGCATCTGATCTTGTTTAGTGGCTAACAAGATCTGGGGAGCTTTCCTAGGGTGTGATAGGATAGGGTTTTCAGCCACGAGCTAGTGTAAGACCTAGAGCTTTGTAGAAGGCCAAATCGGAACACATGATCAGTTCCGAACCCAACCAGTTAAGAATGAAGGCGAGATAGGACAACATAACATCATTTTTTATATTTCAGTTTAAAATTTAACCACTATTCTAACCAGTCTTTGTAAAATTCTCTCGTATCTACATATCTTTCCATAGTCTCATGATTTCTTTTCTCCCTTTTTCCTTCATTTATTCTGTTTACACTTTTCCCTATTTTTATATGATCATTTCCCTTTTACCATAATCCATACTGCCCTGTGATATGAAAACCTTTTCAGTGAAACTCCTTGTGCAACTACTACTAAACTTTCTGATGATAAAAAATAATCTATTTCTGTTCTTTTCTCCCCTCTTCTATACATCCAAGTCTCTAAATTTTATATTTTTAACTGCCCACATTTTATAATGTCCTTTACTACTTTATCATCATAAGCATTCTTATTCAGTTGTCTCAGATTACAATTTGAAGTCCCCTACTACAATTATCCTCATATTAACTACTACATATTCTATTAACTTTCTAAACCTCTCTTTCCTCTCCTTTTTTACTACATATGCATATAATGCAGTAATTCTCTCCATCTTATGTCAATAACAGTAATTCTCCCTGTTCTGACAAATGTAACATCCAACGGCATCTCTGTATAATGCAAGTATTCCTGAGCAGGTCTCTTTCCCAAAATTCCATATTACATTTTTCCCACAAACTTCCGTTTGATATCTTTCTGCTTTTGATAAAAATCTAATATCTTCTAATATAATAACATCACCACTACCTTTCTACACCACTCCAAAATCCCTATCCTCCTTTCCAATTTTTTTTAAAACTGTTCACATTTAGTGACAAAACTTTATATGCAATTCTATTTTAAATTTATTTATTTTACATTTGTTTAACAGGACAGCCCTTATAGTAACCCATTTTCAGCAGAAGCCTGGGGAGAAAGGCTCCAAAGATACTTACATACATAGTAGATAGATTATACAAGCAAGATATAAACATTTACAAGGTAGATATGAACATTTAAAACTCATAATAAAATGAAACATGGCAAATTAGATAAAAATAACAATATAGCTAAACATTATCAGTTAGATACACATGTAACATAACATAATGCTAGGGAAAAAATCCTTTACTATATGGCAAACTGGTAGTACAGTGGGAAGTGAAATGAGAAAGAGGAGTTTAGCCAGGTGTAATACAGGTGCAGAGCCAGTTATTAAGGAAGAGTTAGTTGTCTGAATAGTTGTTTAAACATGAAGTTGGTGGGGGTAGTGAGTATGTATTGTGGGACTGAGTTCCAGGTTTTTGCAATTTGATCACCAAATGGAGAGTCACCAAATGAGTTGTAAGATTTGTGTGTTTGTAGAAGCAGTTTGTTGGATGTTCAGAGTGTACGTGATGCGTGGTAGGGTTGGACAAGATTTATTAGTGATGAACAGGCATCTTGTAGAAAAATTATGTTATAAGCAACTGTCAAGTTAAGTGCTAGAAGATGTGGCAGCACTAGCCAATGAAGATTTCTAAGGGAGGTGCAGTGGTGGACTCTATGAGGGAGGTTAGCAGCAAAATGAGCAATTTTGTCGTAGCAAGTCTCTAGTTTGGAAAGGTCAAATTTTCTAAGGTTGGTGAAAATGGGGGAGGCATAAAGATGTGTTGTCAGAAGGTGAGTTCTGGCAAGGGCCATTTCTGAGTGAGGGGTGAGAAATGATCTGGATCTATATAGTTTTATATATATTTTCTTGACTGTTAAGGCTATGGTGTTTGTCATATCTTAATGAGTTATCTACTGTGACTCCTAGAAGTTTAGTGTTATCTGCCGGTTCTATTTTGGTGCCATTGGAGGAGAGGAATCAGTGGATTTATTGTGTGTGAATAACAAACTTTGTTTTGTTGGGGTTTAGTATGAGTTGGTTCTCCTTGAGATATAGTTTTATATCTAAGAGGGCTTGTTGTGTTTTGAACTGTAGTTCTGGATAGGAGGGGGCTGCACAAATGACTGTAGAGTCATCAGCATATTGGACTATGGTAGCACGAGGTGTAGCAGAGTTAAGTTTAATAGTAAAGATGGAGAAGAGTAAGGGGCCAAGTATTAAGCCTTGTGGGACACCAATAATAACAGATAGAGGAGGAGATAAGTCATCAGCCCATTTAACAGCTTGCTGCTGATTAGATAGGTAGCTGTGGAACCAAATCAGCACTGAAGAAGATGTGTAAAGAGGCAAGTACTTGTAATAGTAGTTGGTGTGAAACAGTGTCAAAGGCTGCAAGTCTAAGAATATACAAAAACAAGGTTATTGTTGTTTTTGTGGCTGTTGATGGTATGTATGATACTTGAGAAAGCTGTGATAGTACTATGTTTTGGTCTAAAGCTGTGTTGTGTTTTGAGGATCTTCATCCATATTACCCATTCCTACATTCTACTGCTCATCTGTATATCAGCTGGATTTTGTAATCTGTGAGTGGCATCACAAATGTACAGAGCACTGCCATGTTACGGGCACAGCTTAGCTTGTACTACTGTCAATCCAAACCACCAGGGCACACTAGCAGTGCTGTTGTATTACTGCAGCAGTAACACCTCTATACCAAGAAAACAATGTGATAACTACAAACCAAAATGCTTTATGTATGCATAGTTATCGTTTTGGATGTATGCACATCCATTCACTGCCATCCTCTGTGCTTGGGCTGTTATAGCTAATGACATAGGTTGGTACTAGGCTATCGGCCCTAGGGCCTATACAAGCCTAGCCAAACAACTCCCCATATATTTCTTCCCACAATATTTACTTCCCGGGGCCTCTGTCTAGCAGGGCGACTGACGTGATCCCCGGGGTGAATTTCCTATCTCCCATCCAATCATTAAGGTTCCTTTTGAAGAGGGCCAAGTAGGCGCTCTGCTTGACATGTATGGGCAAGTCTATTCCAGAGTATGGCGAGTCTCTGGGTCAGGAACCTATCCCTCCAGCATGTTTTTTCATTGTGATGACAAGGTTTAGATCCCTGGAACGTGTGGCTCTGAGGGATTGGGATTTCTTTAAGTGGAGCATGTCCAACAGCTCAGAGTTTGACATGGCCTTGTATGTTAAGCAGAGATCACCTCTGAGTAGACGATATGCCACAGAGCATAGCTGGAGTGTTTTCAGATGGTCAGCATAGGGCATCTGCTTTAGGCCTGTGATTCTTTTATTGAGGTATTTCTGCGGCCTTTCCAGCTGTTGCAGATGTCTTGTGAGGTACATACCAAACGGGGTGTTGTACTCTATAATGGGTCTAATGAGGGATGAGTACAGTGGGACAATAACCTCCTTTTTTCTGGATGAAAAGCCCTTAGTGATGAGGTGTGCCACACAGAAGGATTTCCTGACTGTTGTGGCGATGTGTTTATCTAAGGTGAGACCACTGTCCACCTGTCCCCTAGGTCTCTCATCACACTTTCGGTGTTTAGTGTACTGCCACCTATGTGGTAATTCATGGGTACATGTTTTTTCCCAAAGGGGATAACTATACATTTCTTGGCATTAAGCTTGAGCCCATGGCTCTGGCACCAAACATCTGTTTCTGTAAGGCCCTTTTGTAGAATATCCACATCATTTGGGGATTCAATAATGACTCTCAGTTTGCAGTCATCTGCGAACTTTGTTAGCCAGAGTCCCTTAGTGTTGGCCTGTACTTCAGAGAAGTAGATGTAAAACAAGAGCGGTCTCAAGACTGAACACTAAGGTACTCCACTTGTCTGGAGCTGGATTTGGAGTTGGCTACTTTTACAGTCTGGGTTCTGTCAGTAAACCAGTTGGCAACTCATCTAGTGATGTAAAATAAAACAAAACGAACTGCCACTAAAGCCGAAGTTGTTAAAATCTAAAAACTGGTTCACTTTATTAGTACTAATGTTTTAAAACTGATACAGTCCAGCTGCTGAATGGATAAGCACTTTCGTTTTTTAACCTTTCTCAAATCCTAAGTAAAAAAGCAGCTTTCATCTATTTAAATAATCCTTTTGTCAGTCCATGAAATCAAGCAGCCAATAGGAAGCTACCTTTCTGTCACACCCTTCTTTCAGTGCATACGCTTAATTTTCCTAAAGTCCTTCCTTTCAAAATCGGCTTAATAGGAACAATTTCATTCAGTCCTGGCTTCAAATCCACTCAAGTTCATAATCCACTTACTTTCTTCTATTTCAGTGTGATTAACTATGTCTCCTCCTCTTGGTGTTTCTAAAAGTTTATTTATAACCATAAATCTGAAGTTGTGACCTGTGTTGATTTTAATATGCCCGTATAGTGCATTTTTTCCTACTTGGTTTTTAATGTCTTGATTATGTCTAAGAATATGCTCTTTCAACATCCTGTTAGTTTTTACTATATAGAAAGCAGAACAGCATTGACGTACGGTTTTATATATATATATATATATATATATAAAAAATATTCTTTATTCGTTTCTGGATGTACAAATGTATTGCTGACTTTAATATAAGGACAGGATTTGCAAAACCCACACTTATGCGTACCTTTTTTTAACATTAGCCAATTATCCTTTATCTTGGATAAAATTATTCTGATAACACAATAGTCTTTTCAGATTCTTCCTGTTCTTGAAGGAAAAACTAGGGGTATCTCCCACTATACCCCTTAGTTTCTCATCAGAGACCAATATTGGCCAATTCTTCCTTATTATTTCACATAAGTTAGCACTACTGTATGTCAAACAAAACCTCATTTTGTTCTCTTTACTCTTTTTGCCTCCATCTTTTTTACTGGCCTAGGTAGAATAGTATGGTCTTCCTTTTCCAGTTCATAGACTCGGCATCTTATTTATATTTCTTACAACTTCATCTTTCCTGTATCCCCTCTACACAAAATTCTCAATGAGTTTTTCTTGTTCTTTCACAAAATCTTCCTCCCAAGTGCATAGTTTCGATACATGAATCATCTAGTGATGTAGGGACTTATGCCCAGCTTAGTAAGTTTATCTATGATTCCAGAGTGGGGGATGGTGTCGAAGGCCTTGGCAAGGTCCAGATAGGCTGTGTGGACCGCCTTACCCTCGTCCACAGCTCTGGAGCCTGATTCGAACAAGTCAATCAGGTTCAGGAGACAAGATCGGCCCTTCACAAACCCAAACTGGGTGGGATCCAGTGTTTGAAGATTGCCAATGTCTTTGTTTAGAAGTTCCATGATAATGCGTTCCATGCCCTTGTGGATCAGCCTCGTCAGACTAATGGGGCGGTAGTTCCCAGGATCCAAGGTGGATCCCCCCTTGTGGAGTGGGATAACTGTAGCTGTGTGCCACTCAGTGGGACACGAAGCCCAAGGTGAGGCTATGATTAAACATGACACTTAGGTGAGGTGCCAGTTCATTTTGTAGTTCATGTAGTACACAGTCCGGGATGTCATCTGGTCCCATGGATGCTGTATTCTTAGCTTTGGAGAGTGCAGTTTCTACCTCTGTGTCTGTGATTACCGGAATTTGGGAATCTTTTGGTATTGTGATGGGCCCTTTAGGCAGTAAGAGGGGAGTGAAGTTGGCACTAAATCGATCTGCAAGGATATTGGCAATATCCTTGGGATCAGTATATTTAATGCCATTCTGTTGTAGCTCAGAGCAGATCTGAGCATTGTCATTTAGATTCTTGACATAACTATAGAATGCCTTGTGGTTGTCTTTGAAATCTTTGGCAAATTTATTTTCGTGACTAGCTTTGGAGGATTTTATGAGGAATCTCAGCTTCTTACTAAGGCTGGTAAGGGAGTTTTTTGCATCCTGGGATTTTCCTCTTTACTGCAACAGTTTCTTCCTTCTGTTGTATAATTTGTTTATGGCAGGGGACCACCAGATTGGATATAGCTGTCATGGTGTTGCACTGCTAATTATCAACAGTTTTCAGAGGGAGAAATAACATATGCTGGACAGGTGGCTAAAAGACAACAGGTAGTGCTTCCACAGGACTGTTCTGCCCTGACAACAACATATCCACTGTTGTAGATAGTCAAAGTACAAAGGCTACTTACAGTCTTATTCACATGACATCTCTCATCTGTGTATGTACTGACCATTACTACTTCCACCACCATCTCACTTGGCACACAGTTTACTTATCTTCCATACTAAATGGCTATCTCTGAACTGGAAATTTCTCTGCCCACCATCCCTACTCAGTATGTATTATCTGTCTGATTCTTGCCCTTAAACTTAACCAGTTTAAGTTAAAATACATGATGTTACCTGAACCACCTTTTAAAATGAAAATGTTGACTACCTCATGCTACAGAGTCTATGTAATACCATTTATTTATCTTTTGTTGATCAGATTAGTTCCAATAGGTTTCTCCTTATCAGAGGACACCCCAAAGTGCTACTCATACTAACTATAGAAATTTGGCTAGGACAATGAGGAAATTAACCCTACTGTTTCCCCAAGTTTAATGCCTCATCTGAAGGACTGCACACTTAGGAGTGCAGTACCTCTCTTATTCTGTATTGCAGTCTCAGCAATACTGAAAAAAAAAAAAAAAAAAAAAAAGAGTCCAAGCGTATGGGCTGTGAATAGAATCATACGAAGTTCAAGAGTCCTGTAAACATTAAGATTTGCTAGCTCCAACCATGGACTATACCCCCTTTCTCAAAAAGGGCTATGCCAGTCACGGCCAGGGATCTAAGTCAATAGGCATTCTTGAATTAATATGACGGACATTCCAACCTAGTAAATTCTAATTTGGAACACATTAATGTGGCTCTACTCAGTGGCGGGAGCCTTAACAAAAACAAAGATGTGAGGTTCTCCTGCAGCATGAACACATTCACATGTGTGCATTTACACAGGCACAGCTTCAGAGTAAAGAAAGTACTTACTCAAACTATACTGCCTATCAAGGGCTTCATATCCACTGGCAATTACGGGGCTCTATCAATATTTGTCAAGGATATTATCACTTTACGACAGATTCCATGGACACTACATTCAAAATCCTAGCTGCCCAAATTACCATACTTGTAGAACACCATCCATGACCCCTTCTCAGCATGATAGCTATCTTAACATATTAACTGAAATCTTCATTAAACCAAACACCTTTCTACAGGGGGATCTCAACTATCCATCAACTGTCCGACATTTGCAAGGCCAACACTTTCTTGACATTATAAACAAATGTCTTTTACAGTTAATCTTACCAGAGTTCCCGGTAACCTTGATCTTGTCCTCACAAATATGGCCACTTCCTGCATATCCCCATTAAATCAGGCCATAAAGTAGTGCCCTTTTACTTTAAAACTGGTGGCACATCCCCTGTAAGCACCCACATTTAGGGACTTCTCAAAAGTAAACCTTCTTCATTTACTTGATGACCTCAATAAATTCCACTGTAGTCCTTCCACAATAGATCCCACTGCTAATTATTTGATTTTTCACTGATTCATAACTGCTACAATATGGGTTGCATAATGTTAACAACTGGTGCAAGGACAAAGGTCTCAAATTACATGTGAAAAAATGTTATATATAATTTATTTACATTTGTTTGTCTTTGTTTACCAGGAAAGTTCAGCTGGGTAATAACCATTTTCAGCGGAGGCCCAGGGAAAAACACTCCATTTGTCTACACTGCATTACACTTATTTCCAGTTGAACACAGAATAGTTACATTTCTATTTACATTTATACACATATAGTAGTTACGTTTATACATTCTAAGATTTTACAGATGTAGAAGTCACTAAAGAGAAAGCCCACATGCAAACTTCTGGATTGTACAGGCAGCAGTTATGTATAAACATTGTTTTGTCATTTCAGTAAGAGTATTTGGATAGTATCATACGGTGA
Organism: Protopterus annectens; assembly: GCF_019279795.1. NCBI lineage: Eukaryota > Metazoa > Chordata > Ceratodontiformes > Protopteridae > Protopterus > Protopterus annectens. The sequence goes on from NC_056744.1 coordinate 775,619,967, forward strand.
GCACAAAGTCTTAACCTGGTGATGAGCATGTGCAGGACCAGGATTGGTTGCAATGTTTTTAAGCAGTGGTTTAAAACTACTGCATTCGACGGAGAGTTACATTTGTGTGGAGGATACTATTCCAGAATTTAGCAACGTACTGGGAGTAGAGCAAGTCTCCTGCAAATTTATTTGACTTATTTGTGAGTAGTAAGAATCTGTTACTAGAATGGAGGTCCCTTACTGAACAGTAGAGCAGTAATATATTTTTTAGTGCCAGGATGATGAATGAGTTTGGGTGCTGTAGTTAGATCTGAATATGTTAAGTAGTTGTGCAGTTTAAGCTAGTTTAAATGCTTTAAGCTATGGCAATGGTTGGTGCTATGAGGGAGATTGGTGGCAAATGTAGCTATTTTACCGTAGCAGGAGGCGAGTTTCTTTGAGTATTGTTTAAGTTTGTTAGGATAGGAGTGGCATCTAACAGAGTTGTCATTAAGAAGGTGGAGGCTATACTTTTTCTTGCAGTATCTGCAAGGAATGCATTGATCCTAAAAAGGTAGCCTAGTTTCTAGTGTGCAGATTTAATGGTGTGCAGTATATGCTGGTCATATTTGAGACTCCCATCTATTATGATGCATAGAAGTTTACTGTTAGTCACAGTTTCAATGACAGTATTATTTGCTGAGTTTATGGTGAAAGACTGCTTTTAAGTTAGTCAACTTTATGAGGCAAAAAGCATTAACTTAGTTTTCTTGGGGTTGAGTAGGCAATTTAATTCTATGAACGAGGTTGCTACAGAAGAGATGGGTAATGTCCTGGAGCTTATTTACTGTTGACGCTGCACATATTAATGATGAGTCATCTGTGTACTGAACTAAATTTGCATGGTGAGTGGAGGTGTGGAGGTCAATAATAAATATATTAAACAGGAGAGGACACATGATAGAGCCCCGAAGGATATCTACACTAACTGGTTAAAAGGATTTCTAGGTTTGCTGCCATTTAATGGCTTGTTGCCTTCCAGATAGGTAACTAAGCAACCATGACAAGTGTGACAAAGGGGATACTGCCAGCACAGCTATCTGGAATTTTGTACATAATTATATGTCATTTGTGAATATCAACATGATTTATACAAGATGTTTTTGTTACAAATGTATTAGAATTGTATGTCATGTGTGTATATATGTGCTGAAAAGGTTTTTGCAAAGTGTTGTTTGAAATGTAACCACAGTGTGCTCTACTGGAACAGAAAAGAAATGTGCATGCACAATTGTAACTGTAAATATATAGGCATTTTAACAGTGGTAACTGGAATACAGGAGGTTAACTTCAAATAATAGCTGAAATTAAATTACTTTATGGCTACACAATAAAATATGGCATCTTTCAGTTTTCATTGCAGCTACAGAAAGAGTCTAAGCTGAGAAGCTTTCTGTATTTTTCTACAGAGTGAACTAATTACTACTTCTGAAAGTATGAAGGAATGCAATTGTTTTTTTGACTTCCAGCATCTGCCAAAAATCTGAGGTCTATGTATTTTCACAGGTAGATGCTAAATACTGCCAGCTTCCAGCAATGATTCCATTCAGCAAGCTATCACAGCAGTAATATTTGAGATATTAATTTGAGAAGTCTGTGAGAGAGACAATGCATTCTGTATTCTGTCTTGGACATGACAACAACAGGAACAATTCAGCACACATCTGCCTTGCTCTGATGAAATAAGTCACTAGGGTATAGTAAAATTCTCTTAGATATAGTCCGGAATATAGCAAAGCTTAGTTCAGATATTTTTCTTTATTTATTTGAGACTGTCCTTGTCCTACAATGTTGTTTTAAGTATTTCCTGTGATTTTGAACTCTGATGTCACTGTGATTATATACCGAGTATGTTTTGTTCTTTTATTACTTATTATTAAATATATTTAAACCTTTCATTATGGCTGATCTGTCTAGAGATATTTAAGCTTTGAAAGTACTTGCATATTTATTTGGTGACACTGTGTGGACCACTCCTAATAGCATTGCTCTTGGGCAAACTACCATTTGTATTATTAATATTACACAGCAAGATTGGACACCCTTTAAGTGCCTTAAAGTAGCTATTAAGGAGTTGGCTGGAGGCAGTGATAACTACCTTATAGTCTGGGCAAATGGGGCCATAGCTAGTAAACCTGTGCCAGCCTTTCCCAGGTGTGTGTGTGTGTGTGTGTGTGTGGAAGTCAAACCTCAAAGAGTGTGTGTCAGCTACTTGGGCAGGGACATGAAGCACTGGTTGGAGAGAGAGGGTGCTGGAGGTCTTGGCTTTGCCTCTCAACTCTATAACTGTGCCAGTGGGGGGGGTTTTATTGGGGAGCTGGATAAAGAGGGAGAAACCAGCCCCGGACTGACAGTGGTCTCTGTATGCCCTTAAGGGAAATTGCACTTGATGCAGAGAGCTGCATCTGGAAATACTGTGTGTGTGTGTACTTGTCATCTTCCCAATGTACATTCCCCACTAGTGCCAGTGGTGAGGATTGAGGCCCCTTGATTACTGGTCCAGTGGTGGGTCATCACAACAAGGACTTCTATGAAAGTCCTACTGAGGAGAGTTGAATGAGTAGGTGCTGGTGTGTGACAGTATCAAATGCCTGACAAGTTTAGCATCATGGTGGACTCAAGCAGGCCATTGTTTCTATGTTGGTTTATTACACTGGTAAAACGTACTAGAGCAGTAGTGATGCTGTGTTGGGGCCTAAAGCCATGTTGTGTTAGTGAGAACTGGTTATCTGAGGTTAGGTATTGCATCAGCTGCATATGGATGCATCTCTCTAATATTATGGAGAGGGGGGACAGAATTGCTATTGCTCTGTAGTTATTAAACTGTGTAGATGTACTGCCTTTGTGCAGTGGTATGATATACGATTTTTTACACAGTGATGTGACATATCTTTCTGCTATGGACCTATTAATTAGTATAGACACAGGGAAGGGTTTGATTTCTCTGACTATTTTTAGGTAGTCTAATGGTAGCTGGTCTACAGCCAAAGGTAGTTTTTAGTTTAAGGAACAACTTCATAATGACTGAGGTGGGTATTGGACTAAACCTGAACAGCTGTGGGTGGTTTTGGCTGGACAGGGGTAGAGAGGGGCTAGATGTATTAGTGTCTTAGAGGGATAATACTGATTGTATAAAATATGAATTAAACTGTGTGGGGATAGAGTCTGTTGTATTGTCTGTTTTTGAAGAGGGACTGGAGGTCTTGCCAGGGTGGAGTAGTTTATTTAGTGGGCTGTTTTGATGTTTGCCTTGTAGGTTATATATTATGCTTGCTTGCCCAGTTTGACATGGAGTTTTGCAAGGCTTCTAAGATGTCTAAACTGCCGAAAGGCATTCTGAGTTCTATTTTTATACCAAATTTTCCAAGCTTTATCCATTTTATCATGGGTTTTTTTTTTTTTATTAGCGATGGTGCAGGGTTGGACTTTACTCTTTTATTACATACTGGTGCTAGATTAATAACATTCTTTCAGACCTTAAACAGAGTATTCTACAGCAGTATCTAGTGGCATTGTTATAAGTACATTCCAGTTATGCTTTAGTGTTTCATTGAAAATGTATTTGCTGAAGTTGGTTGTATTTCACATTTGATTACAGATAATATGTTTGTCTATGTTATGGTGAATTCTAATGGCATATGATGGCATGTGGTCACTTACGCTGACAGGCAGCCTAGTTTTGCCAGTTTAAAAAACACAAAGTAGAACTGCAGAACAGGAACCACGAAACACCACAGGATGTAAAAGCAGCATATATTTATTCTTTCGCCTTCTTGGAATAAATTTAATTTAACAAATGCTATCCAATTTATACACCAGGCACTTTAAAGCACCCAATAATACACACTCAATTAAACAATTAAATAATTTAAACAGTTCAAGTTAGAATGACAAGAAAATCCTAGATAGGAAATTACAAATATTAAACACCAAAAATTCCCATCATTATGATAAAGAACTTGTACCCTGCATAGTAATCATCATATAAAAAAGTTGTATATATAATAAATATTATTGCTGTTGTATCTAAATTTAAATAAATGTGCTATAAAAATATATTCAAAATTTATATACTTGATATAACTACACAAAACATATACAACATATATAACAAAAACTTTCATGACATCATAGAATCATTTATAAAGTTATGTTACTATCTAAATTCATCCCTCTGGGGTACAGAGTTCGATAATTTATGATCATTCTGCATTCTAACATATTCAATTCCCTTTTAAAATTCCCACCATTGGTGACATTAGGTCACGCCAAAACACAAAAAATAAACCATTTGCCGAACCTCTGTGTTTACATATAAAATGTCCTGCTACTGGACAATCCATGTTCTGTCCCCTTATGTCCCCCAAATGTTCCAACAAGCGCACCTTAACTTTCATCTTTGTTTGCCCAATATACCAACAGGTCTCACTACAGTCGCATCCAGTAATGTAAGCTACACCAAAAGAATTGCAATTAAAAAATTCTCTAGCTTTATACCTCTTGTCGTTAATCATGGTACCATCCAAATTTTTGACTTTGCAACACAATGAACAGTTACTACAAAAATGCATTTCCACTGTACCTTGTGATTTCACTTTAAATCCCTCCCTATTCAGTAATTCCTTTAAATTACTATATCTCCCATAGGAAAAAGTGATATGTTTAGGAAAAAGATGTCCAATAGACACACCCTCACTAATTACACACCACAAACGTTTAACTATATTTTCCAAAGTCCTGGAGAAAGGAGAGAATCTGGTAAAGAATAGTTTCTCCTGTCCATCCTCATTTCTTGTTCTCGCCCTATTTACTACTCCTGTTCTACCTCCACACCCCAAAACTCTGTTTCTTGCCTTCATCAAAATGTGTTCAGATTACCCACGCAAAATTAACCTGTCATGTACCTGGTCAATATATCCATCTCTTAATGCTGCATCAGATGTGTTGTAATAAATTCTCCTAAATTCCCTATAAGGCAAAGAATTAATTAAATGGGGGGTGGTGTATACTATCAGCATGCAAAAAACTATTAACTGATGTCGGCTTCCTGTAAAGTCTGTGGTGGATCCTAGCTTCATTATCTATGTCCAACAAAACAATGTGATGGGGATTTAGATTCCAAGTGAATGTTAAATCATGAGGATTTTTGTTAACATCTTCCATAAATCTCAAAAACTCCCCCTGATTGCCCTTACACACAAAAATTAAATCAATATATCTTTTGCAGTAAACAACATTACTAACAAAATAGTCATTCAAATACATAAACTGTTTTTCAAAGTCACCCATGTAAATAATAGCATATGATGGAGCAAATGCCACCCCCATGGCTGTCCCTCTCAACTATAAAAAGAAATGTTCCTTCCATTTAAAATAATTGATTCAAACAAAATTCCAAAATGTACAACAGAAAAGAAGTGCGGGGTCCATCTCCCATGATTCTAACCATGGCTTCCAACCCCCAACTAGTTTCTATGTTGGTAAACATTGCATTAACATCAACCGTTGCCCAAAAATGGTCATCCTCCCATTCCACGTTATATAGATCATTACATAACTCACTTGTGTTTTTAATGTGAGATGGAATTTTCAACAAATATTTTTTAAAATGAAGTCCAAAAACAAACTTGCATGTTCTAAATAAGAACCAATACCTGAAATAATAGGTCTCCTTGGGGGATTAGTCAAACATTTGTGAACCTTGGGAATAGCATAGAATATGGGGTCTCTAAGTTCCTTAATAATAATTTTTTTCACATCATTGGACCCCAAGAACCCCAATCTCTCCCCTCTCTCCAAAAGTTCGCACAATTCCTGATTACACAATTTAACCAGTTTATTACGTAGTTTACCATAGTTATCTACTTCAAACAGTAACTTACTAACCATATCATCATAATGCTTTCTATTCATAATAACCCAGTTTCCCCCTTTATTAGCCCCATTAAACACAAAATTGTTTAACTGTAGGCGTAAATTCTGTAAATCTGTCCACTGATCTTTATGAAGGTTGTAAACTTTCCTTTGTCTTAAGAAGGACCCAAATTCACATTCAACCATTTTACAAACCGTGTTTTCAAACATATACACAGTGTTGGAATTTCTGGGAGCAGGAAAATGCTATTAGAAGGCAAAACAGGAAGAGCTAAATGCCCATAACCAGTATAAACCCTCCCAAATGATTCATTACAAACTAAATCACATCTGGAATCATCATACTGATCATCACAAACATCATCCCCCTTCCCATAAATTGAAAAAACATATCAGTTTCATGAACACTAAGACCCAACAAATACTCATCATCCTGCACATCATTAATTCCATGCTCACGATTACGATAATAAAAAAACAGTTTTAAATACAATTTACGACAAAATCTCTTTACATCCAGAATAATATCAGCTAGACATGGTATTCTACTAGGAAAGAACTTCGCCCCTTTTAAAAAGACAATTTCTGCATTATCAGAAATAATTAAATAAAATAAATTAATAATCTGTAACTGTTCATTCATACATAAAGGTAAATTCGCAGAGTCATGACAAGAACTATAAGTCCCAGAATCATTAAGAGTACCAAAAAGTCTTACTTCTTGTTGTGTTGTACCTTCCGCGGATCTTCTTTGATCAAGTCTGACCCTGTTGGGAGGATTGCATTGTCTTTGGTGCATTTTTTTGACTGTCCAAAAGATCTTCTGTTTGAATTTCTTCATAGAATACACTTTTTTTGCTGAAGCTCATCTCAACAAATGAAAAAGATAAATCATCCACATCTCTAGGATCGGAAGCTCCCGCTATAGACCTCGGTTTATTGGAGCGAACTTTCCGTTGTCAGGAATATACCACATTGGTATCAAAATCCCTAATATCCCTGGTCAACTTTTCTTTTTTCATTCCAATGCATTTTTCCACCTTCTGCACTTTATTATTAATTTCATTTATCATGTCATGATATTTAGTGTCAGGGACTTCTGAAATCGGAGTATTTTGAAGTTCAGTGATCCCCCCCCACCTCGGAATCTTTCAACGATTCTGGTGTTATGCTTAATCAAAATGCAGAGCCACTGTAGCGTTCAATCTAATGCTGCCTGCCTCCATTCAGCAAGTAAATCTCCCTCTTTCTCTGAGAATTTCCCGGCAGGCAAATGATCAATGCATAAGCCTCTCGGTGTGATATTCAATGAAACATACTTCTCTAACAGTTTCAAATCATAAAAACAGTCACCTCCTTAGACATTAACTGCTCAAGTTGATCAAATCTCTCTGTCATACCGTCTTAGGTTGTAGAGAGCCATGGATCTTTTATAAGCCACTTTTTGTTCCCTCTCACGGATAAAGTCAGCAAACAGCATTCCATCAGAAGTGCCTGACTGGTTAGAGGCTCCCAAAACTGCCGCAGAAGGTGCAGACATACTAAATACACGATACAAGCAAAAAAGTAGTCAAAAACACAAAGTAGAACTTTGTGTTTTTTTACCACTTTTTTGCTTCTATCATGTATTTAGTACTTTTGTCAGTTTGTCTGGTTTGTCATGATCCAGTCTAAAGATGAGTGTCTCCCAGAAGTTTTATTGATTCTAGTGAGTGTGGTTAATTGTTTGAAGTTGTAAAAGTTTATGGATTCAGTGGGGGTAGTGGAATTATGTGTTGCCAGTCTATATTTAAGTCTCCAAGTATTATAGCTCATGAATAATTTGTTGATATAGCCAATAAAGGATGTTTTCAGCAGTATCAATGTTATTCCCTGGTGGTAAATTGCTGTTAAATATATAGTTTTCCTATTGTTCATAGGTTGGTACTAGGCTAAAAGCCCTAGGGGCTATACAAGCCTAGCCCTAACAATTCCCTGGCTATTTCTTCTCACACTATTTACTTCCCTGGACCCCTGTCTAGCAGGGCGACTGACGTGATCCCCGGGGTGAATTTCCTTTCTCCCATCCAATCGTCAAGGTTCCTTTTGAAGAGGACCAAAGAGGCACTCTGCTTGACATGTATGGGCAATCTATTCCAGAGTCTGGGGAGTCTCTGGGTCAGGAACCTATCCCTCAAGCATGTTTTGTTTATTGTGATGACAAGGTTTAGATCCCTGGAGCGTGTGGCTCTGAGGGATTGGGATTTCTTTAAGTGTAGCATGTCCAACAGCTCTGGGTTTGACATGGCCTTGCATGTTAAGCAAAGATCGCCTCTGAGTAGACGATATGAGACAGAGTATAGCTGGAGTTTTTTAAGGCGGTCAGCGTAGGGCGCTTTAGGCCTGTGATTCTTTTAGTGAGGTATTTCTGTGGCCTTTCCAGTTGTTGCAGATGTCTTGAGAGGTACATGCCAAACGGGGCGTTGTATTCTATAATGGGTCTAATGAGGGATGAGTACAGTGGGACAATGACCTCCTTTTTTCTAGATGAAAAGCCCTTAGTGATGAGGTGTGCCACACAGAAGGATTTCCTGACTGTTGTGGCAATGTGGTTATCGAAGGTGAGACCACTGTCCACATGTGTCCCTAAGTCTCTTATCACACTTTCGGTGTTTAGTGTACTGCCACCTATATGGTAATTCACGGATACATGTTTTTTCCCAAAGGGGATAACTATACATTTCTTGGCATTGAGCTTGAGCCCATGGCTCTGGCACCAAGCATCTGTTTCTGTAAGGCCGTTTTGTAGAGTATCCACATCATTTGGGGATTCAGTAATGGCTCCCAGTTTGCAGTCATCTGCGAACTTTGTTATCCAGAGTCCCTTAGTGTTGGCCTGTACTTCAGAGAAGTAGATGCCAAACAAGAGCGGTCCCAGGACTGAACCCTGAGGTACTCCACTTGTCACTTGTCTGGAGCTGGATTTGGAGTCGGCTACTTTTACAGTGTGGGTTCTATCAGTAAGCCAGTTAGCAACCCATTGGGTGACGTAGGGATTAATGCCCAGCTTAGTAAGTTTATCTATGATTCCAGAGTGGGGGATGGAGTCAAAGGCCTTGGCAAGGTCTAGATAGGCTGTGTGGACCACCTTACCCTTGTCCATGGCTCTGGAGACTGATTCGAAGAAGTCAATCAGGTTCAGGAGACAAGATCGGCCCTTCACGAGCCCAAACTGGGTGGGGTCCAGTGTTTGTAGGTTGCCAATGTCTTTGTTTATAAGTTCCATGATAATACGCTCCATGGCCTTGCAGATAAGGCTTGTCAGACTGATGGGACGGTAGTTTCTGGGATCCAAGGTGGATCCCCCCTTGTGGAGTGGGATAACTGCAGCTCTGCGCCACTCAGTGGGCACGAAACCTGAGGTGAGGCTATGATTAAACATGACACTTAGGTGAGGTGCCAATTCATATTGTAGTTCATGTAGTACACAGCCCGGGATGTCATCTGGTCCCATGGATGCTGTATTCTTAGCTTTGGAGAGTGTGTTTTTTACCTGTGTGGCTGTTATTACCGGAATTTGGCAATCTTCCGGTATTGAGATGGGCCATTTAGGGGGTGAGAGGGCGTGAAGTTGGCGCTGAATCGATCTGCCAGGATATTGACAATATCCTTGGGATCAGTATATTTAATGCCATTCTGTTTTAGCTCAGAGCAGATCTGAGCATTGCCATTTAGATTCTTGACATAGTTATAGAATGCCTTGTGGTTGTCTTTGGAATTTTTGGCAATTTTATTTTCGTAACTAGCTTTGGAGGATTTTATGAGGGATCTCAGTTTCTTACTGAGGCTGGTAAGGAAGTTTTTTGCATCCTGGGATTTTCCTCTTTTCTGCAACAGTTTCTTCCTTTTGTTGTAAAGTTTGTTTATGGCAGGGGACCACCAGATTGGCTTCTTTTTTTGGATGAGAGCATCTTGGTTCTATTTGGGATGGCATGATTTATGCATGAGTGGATGTGCTCATACAGTGCCTTAATGTAGGATTCAGCAGTTGAACTTTCAGCTCTCGTCTGCATGGGTGTCATGAAGTTTGTCACTTCTGACTTGAGTAGCATGAAGTTGGCTTTGGAGAAGTTTTTTATGGAGGTTTCCTTACTGGGGGGTGGGGGTGGGGGTGGGATGTGGATGTTAAGGGTGATTATCTTATGGTCAGACCTGACTAACGAGGGGGTGACCATAGGTGTGGAGTATCGATTTCCTATGTTGGTAATGACCAGGTCTAGGATATTGGAGCCCCTGGTGGGACTATGGATTAGTTGATCCAGGGCATTGGAATTTATGAATTCCAAGAACCATTGGGCAAAGGTGTTGGTACATGAGTAGTTTTCCCAGTTAATGGCAGGGTAGTTAAAATCACCCAGTATTAAGGTGTTTGGTTCTATCTTAATATTTTCCAGTATGTTTAGAAAGGTGTAGTGAGAATCTTGGGGTATGGTGGGGGATCTGTAGCAAGCTACAATTTGGATTGCAGTCTTACCTAGTCTTAGTTGCACCTGGAGAATTTCAGACGCATTGTGTTGGGCAACTAGCCTGGTGGTGTGAATATCCTTGGTGAATATTGACACTCCTCCACCTTTAGTGTTTCGGTCCTGCTTTGGTGGATTTTTAGGAGTGTTATTTAAAGTGCAGCATTATTAAAGTTGGCTACTTCCTTTAATTTCTCCAAAACTTTTTGGTTTCTAATACCATGATGGGAATGAACCCCATTCCTACGTCAAAGTATAATTAAAGTTTGTGAAATTAGTATTGTTTCAATCTTTGATGTTATCCAAAAGTGCTCTTTGCAGCACCAGCAATGTGCCCAGAACTGACTCCTCCTACAATTCATAAGGAATTACATGTATCGCTAACCTATCTAAATACAACTGTAAATTCTTTTTCATGACAACCATTGCTCTTACTACTACTGGACCTGTCTGGATATCTGCCTCCAAATCCTCTTATTTTATGACTTTGTCTCTCTCTGTACGTAAGACAATGTAATCTCTGGGTGTAACAATTTTAATGAATAAACTGGACCAGAAGGCAGGAAATGTGAAAACTCCTGTGGGGTACAAAAAATATAAAATTCAATATTCTAAGTTCGTTTATCCATGAAAAACACACTTTATTTAATCAAAACAAATATAAAATTAGTGCTTTCATTTGTACCATATGAAACTTCTTGAGACAGTTTAAAAGAAAGCAGTTGGAGTATTCACATTTCCTGCCTACCGGTCTGGTTTTCTTCAGTTTGTGGTTTTCTGGCTTACTGGTAATTTAACAATTTTAATGAACAGTGCTACTTTTGTCTTCTTTTCCTGGACTACAATATTGTTTTTTTTTCACATGTACATTTTGAACTGTTGGTAATGGATGATCCCATGTGATATAAACTTCAGCATTTTCTATAATGCTTTGTGGCTCATGTGTCCAATGCTTCTCAGCTACTTCAACATTATAATGCTTCCACAATCCCCAATGCAACAGTCTTGCCACATTATTATGCCTTTCAGTATACATGCCTACTAGCATTAGTGTATCACACCCAGCAACAAGATATGCAACTGTTTCCAGTTCTGTTTTGCAAAACCTGCATTTGTCTGTTTCTCCAATATGTTCAATGGATTTTGTATACCAGCATGTATGTAGTCCACTATCCTGGGCCGCCAATATTAACCCTTCATCTTTTCGTTTAAAATTCACCTCTCATTAACCATTCCTGTATTACATCCTGATCAACATGAGATTGTTCCAGAAGTTTTCTATATCTGCAACTATATTTATATATTTTCCACATTTCTTGCCTTCTAATCTGATACTTCACCTTATATTCTTTCTCTTGTTTTTTGGCACATTAAGTTGCTGCCTGATTTTTAACTGCTTCTGGTTTGATTCCCATTCCCACTTGAAACAGATATGCTTCTACTAAACTAAGCAGGGAAACCATCTTAGACTTGTTTTCGTCACGTTTTCAAACTTTCTCTATGTTTGGATCTTGTGAGGTTAGCAAATATGTATGCAGTCCTACGATTGCAGTTCTATACATGTAATCAATTTTGAGGAGGCCCATACCTCCTTCAGAACAGGGAATATATAATCTTGGCATACACTTTTTTTTGAGTCATTTGATAAGCATGAAGCATTTTTCTTGTTTTTGTGTTCAACTGATCCAATATCTTTTAGCTCCTGTCAACCATTCCAGAACTGCAAGTTAGAACAGGAACAGCAAACTGATTTATAGTTTGAACTTTATTTCTAGATGTCAGAGCCATTTTCAGTACTAATTTTTAGTCTTCTAAAATATTACTAAGTTTTATTCACATTTGTAAAGGTTTTATTGTTGATCCTTCATCAATTCCCAAATATTTATACACTCCCTCTTGCTCAAGTTGTGCTATACCACATTCCTGTCCAAGAATGACTTTCTTGCTGCTGCAGCTTTCCTGCTTTAAAGGCTGCTTTTGCACATTTATCAAGACCAAATTACATCCTTATATCATCTGAGAAAGTTCTGACTACTTGCAGTTGTGCTTTCAGTTTCTTATCTGATGAACTATATAGCCTAAAATCATTCACAAAGAAAAGATGAAATGTCTTTACACATTGTTAGTTTCTGGGAACCAAACTGTAGCCATGACCTAATCTATTAAATAGACAGCTTAGTGGGTTGAAGGCAAGACAGAAGAGCATCGGTGACAAAGAGTTACCCGGGAATATCCCCCTTTGATTTTTTATCCCTAGGATACAGATTTATCCTTTATCATGGCTTAGCTGCAAAGTGGTTTGCCACTGTTTCATGGACACTGCAATTTAATCGATCGATGTAGGGTGTATCTTATACATTTGTAAGCACTCTCTTATCCATGAATGTGGGATGCTGTCAAATGTTTGTGTAGTCTATCCATACCATACTTAAATTCTTATCCTTTTTACAATTCTCTAGTATGACTATATAACAATAAATGATCCTTTGTTCCATATGACTTTCTTTTGTCATCCTTTTGCTCTATTGCCATGACTGAGTTTTCTTCCAAATGACTATAAACTCGGTCGGCATCAATTCCAGTGTATAGTTTATACACTGTTTGAAGGCAAGTTATTGGTCTATAGTGTATAGGAGATCTTGAAGATTCACTCTTAAGGAGGAGCATTATTTTTGCTGTAATTAACCAGGTAGGTACCTGTTCAGGTGTGCATGTAAATAGCTCTTAAGCATGGCTAAATCTTCATGTGAAGATGTCAATACTTTCAGACAGAAGTTAGGGTACTGCATCTGGGCCTTCGGTTTTCCAATTAGTAGCTTTTCTTAATTTTGTTTCAATTTCTCAGGCCATTACTGCATCCCATTTCATATGTTGCACATTTGAACTTCTTATTCTTTATTTTCTTCTCTCCATTCAACATCTTTATGTTCCACAGCATCTTTATATATATTTTTCCAAAATGTATCTATTTCTTTTTTTGGTGGTGTTTCTATTCCTTTTACTTTGTTTGCCAGTTCTCTATACAACGTTTTTTTGGTCATCAATAAATTGCTTATTTTGTATTTTTCCTTTATATTCATCTACATCTCTTCAAAATAAATTTGGGTATTTCCCTTTTTAATTTCTCCAAATCTTTTGGGTTTCTAATACCATGACCAGGATGGACCCCATTCCTAAGTCAAAGTATGATTATCATGGATTTTATTGCACATACTTCTTATGCTCATATTTAGTAAGGTGAGTTTGGGTTCTGTTTTTGTTGAGAGGTGTTAGGTGACTGGTTTATTTCAGTGATGGAAGTGATGTTTTTATGAAATAATTAATTTTGGAAAAAAACACATTTCTACACACCCCTCCAATCAAACCCCCACTGTAAGGGATCTAAGTCCTCGTTCGTAATCCTTTACTGCTTATCCATCATGTCTCTACAGTACTTCAGAAAGCCTTCTATCTGGCTCATATAATTTATGAAGCATCTCTGCTAGATCCATAGAAGCTGCAGTTCCACTTTACTCATGACTCATCAAATCCAGTATTGAATATAATGCACCATTTGGTATGTATTTGCCTAAACCTATCACTCAGCTTGACAGACCTCAGAGATTTATAACTAAAATGATCAGCAGCCTCAAAAATTTTAGTTAACAGGAGAGACTATCAGGCGCCTCTCTGTACTCAAGTCTCTTAAAAACTCCTCCATGGAGATCTGTGTCTGGCCTTTCAAGCCATGAAAGGCCCAACCCTCTTTGACCTCATATTCCTTCACAGGACAAACAGTACTTTAAATACCTGGTTAAAAGGACTAAACCTTCATCAACAGATAACTAAGACACATTGGAATATAGAATCATATCCCACTGTCTCCCTCACTTCTGGAACAAACTTCCAATACATGTGAAGCAGAATAGCACCTTGCTGCTTTAAAAGTATGGCTAGATAATCGAATGGACAACCTCAAACTCTTGCCTGGGCTATAATGCCTTGCATTTCTTGAAGCTGGAGGGAACGTTTGAAAAGGGGGTTTTGCTAGGCTTGTAATGGTCTCTGGAACATTTTCCTAATATTTACCTATGAACATATGCATACATATTCAATTATTCAGGTCCTGTTTGAAGGAAGATATTGCTTCACACTGCTTTATCCACAATGGTGATCTATTCCAGAAGACTGTGAGATGCTGAGTAATGAATCTGTCACTCCACCTTGTTTTATTCATCTGCTGAAGCAGGTTTAGATCTCTTGTTCTGGTACTTGTGGAAATTATTTGAAAAGATTGAATAGATCCTGGTGAAATGTTCCCATCTGGGGCCAGTAATCAAGGAGCATGAATCCTCACCACTGGCACTGGAAAGGGACATTCACTTGGAACAAAAATGGATACACCCAGTATTTCCAGATGCAGCTCTCTGCATCCAGCACAATTTCTCCTAAGAGAACATAGGAAACACACTCAGTCCAGGGACTGGGTTTCTCTATCTGTCACCCTCCAGGTCCCCAATAAGACTCCTTACTCTCACAGTTATAGAGTTGAGACCTCAGCCAAGTGCCCAAGCCAAGTTCTCCAGCACCCTCTCTGTGAAACCAGTGCATTGTGTCCCTGCTCCAAACAGCTGACACACACACACTCTGAGATTTGATTTTCACACACACACACACACACCTGGGAAAGGGCTGGCACAGATGTACTATCTATACCCCCTTCTGCCCAGACTGTAACATAGCCACACCACCACCAGACACTCGAACACCAGCTATTGTAAGGCTCTTGCAAGGATATCCAATTATACTGAGTGAAATTAATATTAATACAAATGGTTGTTTGACCAACAGCAAGGCTTCCAGGAGTGGCCAGAGCTGTCACCAAATATATATAAGTACTCTCAGAGATTAAAATATTTTCTAAAAGACCAGCCGCAATGAAAAGTTTAAATATATTTAACTATAAATAAGAAAAGAATATTAAAATACTAAATATCAATTTAAAGTAAACATCACAGTTTCAATCACAGGAAATAATAAAACACAGACAAACAGATTCACACAGATACAGAAAAACAGTACTTAACTAATCTCACTATATTTTCCTGACTGAGCTAAATAATTACTATTCCCTGGTGACTTACTAGAACAAGGCAGGATGACGTAGGTGAGGGGTCCTTCCTTGTCAGATTCCAAGAACAGAGTGCAATGAGACTTCAGCCTCACCTAGTATTAAAATAACATTTTAGTGATAGATTGCAGAATGACTTCACATACATCTGGTCATCTGACTTTTGATTTCCATGCTACCCCCCCTTAGCTAGAATCTGTCAGGATTTAGCACCTATGTATCAATAATACACACATGGGAGAGTCTTGCTAAGCTCTGCTGCAGCTTCTGAAAGTCATAAAACAATTTCAAACCTCCACCCTTCCACAGCAGCAATTAGTTCACCCCAAATACAACGCAGAAAGCTTCCTAGTACAGACTTTCTGTCTCTGGCTGCATTGAGAACTGTAAGGTACAATTTTTATTCCCTAAGCCAGATAATTTAATTTTAAACTGTTTCCAAAGTTAGGTGGATTGAGATTAACCTATTCTCTTCCAGTATTCTCTGTTAAAACATATACATTTAAACAGTTACATAATGCATGTATATTTCTTTTTCTGTCCAGCAGGGCACACTGCTGGTACATTTTTAACACAAGC
>NC_056744.1:775641052-775671052 GCF_019279795.1 Protopterus annectens
GATAGTCTCCCCTTCCAGCTCTTGTCGTCATTAGGGAGTACTATAGAAACAGGAATGAATGAGTCTGACTGACAGGGGAGACTCGGTTTGTAGGTTGGGCAGCTGAAAGCATATAGAAAAAAAAATTACTACAGGAAGCAGTTTAACAGCACAAAGTCTTCATGCTCTTTGCTAGCTGCCACACATTTTCTACAGCAGAATGTTAGCATAAGCACTGCAATATGCTGTAGTCTGCAAATGTGCATAGATTTGAGTGCCTACACTACTACTGTTTTATTAACGGAGTACATACCACAAATGTTTTTCTTGTACCATTTTTGGTGATTATGCTATGTCTCCCTCTGTGTTCAGTTACACTGGTGGTATAAGGTGGCTGTTTAAAATTTGAGCAAATTTAGGAATAGAGTAATTTTCTAAGACTGTTGACAGGTAATGACAGTACATTTGACTGCATATTTTGGACAGCTGAGTTACATTCTTCTTTCCAGTGTAAATAAAATGTTACCATAGGGAAGCTGATATTTCAGGCATATGCAATAATGCACATTAATGCAAATGACTTTACAGCCAGTGTCCATGAGTTCCTACAATCATACTTCTTCCTAGTCATCATGATTCTATGTATTACCACCAAGATTCTATAGTGACAACCAATCTACCATGGCCAAAAAAAAAAAGTTGTTATGTACTCACTACAACGTTCCATGAGTGTTGACCAACTCCACCTTTATTCTCAGTGATGAGTCAGATCCAATCCATCGGATCCGTCTTGGCCTTTACCAAAGCTCACAGCCTTCAACAAGCTCGTGGGCACTTTCCCTATCCCAGACTCTACCTCAGATCCTGTTTACCCGTTAGAAAAAATATCCCTGAGAAAAAAGTGTGTTAGAGCAATATCAGAATATGTAGCTAAGAAGAAGCCATTTCTGAAGTCATGGAGTCCATAGTAGCTCAATTAGTAGAACTTGATCTCCCAGGAGCACAGGTACAGGATAGCTGGGTGGGTTGTGAGAATGAAGGCGGAGATGAACAATACACATGGAATGTTACGGTGAGTACATAACTTCTTTATGTGATGTTGTCCAATCTCGCCTTTATTTTCACTTATGGGATAGCATCCCCAGCTACCTAAATCTTGGGTGGCTCATGGAATAATATTCCTCAGAACCAAAGGAGGCCCTACTCCTGGAGGCCAAACTGACTTTGTAATGAGTAATAAAGGTACGAGGGCTTGCCCACATGGCTACAGCACATATACTGTCCACAGAGACTCTCACTAAAAAAGCTGAGGAAGCAGCAACTGCTCTGGTTGAATGAGCTTTGACTTGTTGTGGAAGCTGTTTGTCCTGGGATTTGTAAATAAAGGTTATACATTCTGAAATACATTTAGATAAGGTTACTTTGGATACTGGTAATCCCTTCCTTGTGTCAGAAAGAGAGACAAACATCTGTTCTGTTTAAATAAAAACATAATTGTCTATGAACATCTAGCAAATGTAACATATATTCTGCCTTATTTTCATATTTTGGAAAAAATACTGGCAAATCAATGGACTGATTAAGATTATTTTCTGATACAACTTTTGGCGGAAAGGAAGGATTAGTTCGTAATGAAACCCTGTCCTTGTGAAATACCAAATATGGTGATTTGACAGATAATGCCTGCAATTTTGAAACCCTTCTTGCTGATGTGATAGCCAGTAGAAAAATAGTCTTCCTGGATAAAACATTTAATTCACAGTTGGCTGCTGACTCAAAGGGGGGAGGGAGATTATATGAGACAGAATAAACTTTAAGTCCTAAGGAGGAGATAGATCCTTGTAAGGAGGCCTCAATAAAATTTTCCCTTTGAGAAAAGCTTTACAGACTTTGTTAGACATAACAGAAGAACCATTTTCTCCTAAATGAAAATTTGAAATTGCTGCTAATTGAACCCTGATAGTAGCTGCAGCAGCTCCTTCATTGAAAAGCTTAGCTAGAAAATCTAAAATGAAATGTAGAGGAGCAGTAAAGGGATCAACATGATTTGAGTTTGCCCAAATCACAAATTTCTTCAATTTTCCTTTGTAAAGTTTCCTTGTGGAAGCTTTGTGGGACGATATCAAGACATGTCTCACTGGTGATGAAGGAGAAGAAAACCTGGCTATGGAAGTGGAGCAGCCAAGATATCAGTTTGAGGTTGCGTATGTTGGGATGAGCCATTCCTGAAGCATGTGTCAAGAGATCCAGAACTGGGTCCAGTATCCATGGTTCATCCTGAAGATGAAGCCAAAGGAAGGGGAACCAAATTTGTCGGTGCCAGTAGGAGGCAATTAGAATTATGGTCCTCTTCAACAAACTTGCTTTCTGTAATACTTTTGGAATCAGGGGTGTTGGTGGATAAGCATATAGGAGTCCCGGGGCCAATTGTGAACAAGTGCATCCCTCAGGGACTCCCCCGGAGGGGGGGGATTATGGCAAAGTAGTTGCTGCATTTGGAGTTCATGGACGAGGTAAACAGATCGCAGCAAGGCTAGCCCCATTTTTGGTAGATCTCTTCCGCAATCTTCCGCTTGAGGGACCATTTGTGAGGCATTAGAATAGCTATGCTCAACCTGTCTGCCATCACCTTGGATTTCCCTGGTATGTGCATTGCGATTAGAAAGCGATTGGAAGAAATTGCCCACTGCCATACCCTTAGGGCTTTCCGAAAAGGGGGGGGGGTAAGATCTGGTTTCTTCTTGTTTGTTTATGTACCAGACTACAGACATGTTGTCTGACTGGACTTCTATTGTCCCTAGAGGGAGAGACTTGAAAGGCTTGCAATGCTAAAAGCACTGCTCTCATCTGAAGAATGTTTATGTGCAAATGGGCCTCATGAGGATGCCAGATGCACTGGACTGTCTTCTCCAGATAATGCCCTCCCCACCCTATCTGTGAAGCATCTGTGGTCATCATGGCTTGGGGTTGGGGAAGCTTAAAGGGACAGCCTTGAGTTACTTGAGGTGACTGAATCCACCATAAAAGGTCTTGTTTGCAAGAACTGGTTATCAAAATCTTGTGAGTCTTTGAAAGCTCTAGGGGAGCCCACTGTATCGACAGCAGTCATTGAAGTAATCTCTTGTGAAGGCATGCTAACAGTACCAGAACAATTGAAGCTGCCATAGTGCCAAATATATGAAGTACCAATTTGGCACATGCTCATGTCTTTCTTATTAAACTCTTTACCTGTCGTCATAGAGTGTGTATCCTTTCTGGAGTAAGACTTGCTATCATCCTTTGTGTGTCTAACTCTGGTCCTATGAATACCAATTTCTGACAGTGTTTTAAAGCAGGTTTTTCATAGTTTATTGTAATACCTAGCTGTGAACAGGTGTGTAATGTAGTCTCTCTGGCCTGTAGCAGAACATGCCTGATCAGGGCAGTTATGAGCCAGTCGTCCAGATATGGAAACACCCATTATCCCTGACCTCTCAGGTGAACCGCCTTACATTTGGTAAACACACTGGGGGCTGTAGTGAGACCAAAGGGCAGAGCTCGAAACTGGCTTCTAGCTGGAAGTGCCAATGCCTCCTGGATCATCTGCCTATTTTATATGGTAGTACGGGTCGTGAAGGTCTACAGAGCACAGCCAAATGTCTTTTTCCAGAAAAGGAAGTATCGACTGCAGTGTAACCATCCAGAACTTGCTCTTCTTTATTTATTTGTTTAACTTGCTGAGATCTAAGATTGGTCTCCAGTCTCCTGTTTTCTTTGGAACTAAAAAGAATCTTGAGTAAGTTCCGAATCCTCTCTGGTCTGCAGGGACTTCTTGGATGACTCTTTTGTTTAGAAACTTTTGAGATTTCTATGGTTGTTTGTTCCATTTGACTGGATGGAACATCTGGAACCTTTTGTTTTCAGGGACTGGAAGGGAGAAGGGGATAATGTAATCTCGGGATATTATTCTCTGAACCCATTTGTTATATCTAGCCAGGCTTGAAGGTGCACAGATAATTGCCTCCTGATTGCTTCCAGAGGTGGACAATCGGGCCTCCCTTCAGGAGTGCTGAAAGGGCTTTCCAAAGAAAGTTGCTCTAGAGCCCTGATTCTATGGGCTCCCTCTGCTGTGTGGTCGGCATCTTCCATTGTTGTCCCCCCCCCCCCCTGTCTCTGGGGGAACTTTCACCCTGTGTGTCTGGGAAAGACCTTTGAGATTTCCTGAACCACATATTTCCACTATCTCTCTGACCTTTGGGAAAGGGTCTAGTATGAATGGAAAAATGTACTCCAATGGCAGATCAAGTCTTGCTCTCCTTTTCACACCTGGTGAGCGTTTCTTTTACCTTGAGCCCAAACAAAGAAGAGCCATTGAAAGGGACATTAAGAAAGGAAGACTTGAAGTGTTCTGCGAAATCGCAAAGGCGCATCCAGACCTCCCTCCTAAGAGAGATAACTGAACCAGCTGCTCTACTTGTTCCATTTGCTACACATGAGATTAACCTCATGGATGAGTTTACCACAAAGTTTAGGGCAGTGAGTTGTGAGGCTACCTCGTTTGTGACCTCATCAGCTACAGCTCCTTGGAGGGTATCTGAAAGTTGTTTTAATAGAGCCCTCTGCAGTCTCGTGATATGGGATAGGTAGTTCAGTGATTACAGAGCAAAGGTCGCTGAAGGGAAGACGTGCTTCCCATATCTATCCATGGTCCTAGAATCTTTATTAGGAGGATGGATACAGGAACTTGTTTCAGAGAGTTCCTTTTTAGTGGTCGGCACTACACCCATGGCATCCACAGATACTCCCTTGGATAAAAATGTCTTGCCTGGGGATGAAGTAATGTACTTATTTGGCCTTCTAGGAGTAGGCTCTGTGGTATCTGGGGTCTCCCACGTCTTCCAAGAGATTAAATCAATAAGCTCATTGGAAGGAAGAGATACCCAAGAGGTGGAAGGGTGAAACGCAAAGGCCTTCAGATAGACTGACTCCTCAGATGAAGGGGAGCTAGAACTGCCAGCCACCACTCCATTTTAACATTTTCAGGATGTCTCCAAAAGAGACATCTTCAGGAGGTGACCGGGGGGACCCTTCTGCCTCATGAAGGTCCGTGTCTAAAGTGACTGACTCCTGTAGTGAGTCCAGGTGCTTCCTCTTGCAACTTCTCTTTCAAGGACATCCTAAGGCCTTGAGTATCTGCATCCCTGTGGTGGGTAACATGAGCAGATGAAGGCACCAGCTAACAAGAGGGAGGAAGTTCCTAAGTAGCCTGTGTTTGTGCCTGTAGAGACAATACTCTCCTCAATCTCAAAGCCCCCCCCCAGCCCCTGATCTAAAAAAATCCCTGGTTCTGATGAAAAAGTAGTGGGAGCCAATGGAGCCCCTGGACCTGAAGACAGTTGACTCGAGATCAAGGCAGGAGGCAAACTTACCTGTGTCGAAACCCCAAACGGCAGGATCGGATCAGACTACTGTCTAATTTGATCCAGATTCCTGGCTCTGATGAGGGAGTGTCAGCTCCTAGAATCCTGCTCCGAAAGAGCAGAGGAACTCGGAGCCAATGTTGGCTCCAAAGAGCCCTTGGATTTCGGATCCGACCCTGACACTAGCAAAACCTCAGAGTCTTCCGGCTCCGAAGCACGTGGTCAGATCGGAGTAGGAGCTGAGAATGGGGATGTTGTTGGATCCGATACCTTTGGGTTTGGATCCAAGAAAAGCTTGGCCAAGGCTAGTGTCTTCAGCAGTCTTTGCACCACCCGATCCACATCTTCATCAAAGAGACTCCTAGTTAACCAGGTTGAAGGAGTTAGAGACTTTGCTAAAACAGATACATGGAGTACAGGAGACACTAGATCCAAAGTAGGGGATCGTCTCCATACTATGAACTACACCAGAATCGAAAATGTCGGAGTCGAAACGCTTAACTGTTCAGACGCCTTCTCAGATCTGGTCTATGTCTGCTACAACGAAGAAGAAGGAGGGGAAGACAGCTTTGGCATTTTCTCCCTCGGCTCTAACATAGACATCTAAGTTGAGGAAGGTCTTTTTGTTGGCTTGTCTGATTTGCCAGACTTCTCAGAATGGTCGGATTTGGAGGACTCCAGTTTTTCAGATATGACTTCTGAAAAGGGGGGGGTTTTAATAACCCTTTCAGAATGAACTTATTTTTATGATCCATTAATGCCCTTTGATTAAACCCATGGCATATGGAACATGATTCTTGAAAATGCAAAGGCCCTAAACAATACACACGTGTGTGAATTGCTTAGTGGCATCTTTTTACCACAATCCTTGCAGTTTTTGAAACCTAACAGCTTATTCTCTTGTTTCTGTGACATTTTCCTTTTAGCAGAGTAACACTAAGAAAAGGCTCAACAAAGAATAAACATCCTCTAACTTAAAGGGACATTAAAGAACTATGTAACAAAACACTTCAGTATTAAGAAATTTTTCTTTTCATTTTTTTTTTCAAAGTGTCCACTAGAAAATGTTGAATCCTAGTTACAATATGGACTAAAAAGAAAAGAAACTTGTTGAGAGAGAGAAGAGGGTAGAAAAGGGCCCTCTAATTAAAACGGGCTTCAAAAAGGGAGAGACATTAACTATTAAGAAAGAAAAAAAGATAATTACAGTTTAAACTTAGAAAATTTCCAAAAAATTAAATACTTAGCCCCGAGCTGTTGAATAGCATTGATCTTCATGAGCGGCAAACAAGATCTGAGGTAGTTGGGAGCTGCATTCTGGGATAGGGAGAATGCCCACAAACTTGTTGAAGGCTGCGAGGTTTGGTAAAGGCCGAGACAGATCTGATGGATCGGCTCAAACCCATCAGTGGGAATAAAAGCGAGACTGGACAACATCACATTTAATAAATCCAATACTCTTGACTGAACGGTATCTGACAGAGACTGCTAAGAAGTGGGCTTTATTCTTAGTCCCCTTAACTGCAGAGCCTCATGTCAATTCAAAACAACTTTGCTGAAGTCTGGTAAATCATTTCTTTCAAAATGAGAGACTTCATAATGTGAGGACTCAAATTCGAACAGCTTAATACTGTCCTTCTGAGGAGGTTATTGTAACTCCAGCATAGGCCTTAAACAATACCCAGGCAACTGGCTTGATTATTGTTCAATTTTTAATGTCCTCTGACTCTAGCAATACTTTTATTGCACAATTTGTGGTCATGTCATATGCAGCAGAATGTTCATTACATTTTTTTTTACTATATTTGTAATGCCCTACAGTTAATGTACACTGTTTAATCCACTCCTCAGACCACTCATGTTGAATCTAAGCATAACATTTTTGTAGTGTTGTTTAGTATAACACTGATTTTAGATGCAGTGCTGTTTTACAACTCCTGTATGCATGCATACATTTACTTAGCAAGCATCCTGCCTGCCATAAACATATGCCTGCATCACCAAATATGTGACACACACTGCCCCTAATACGCTTTGCTATCACCAATACTAAACAAATAACCATCTGGCAAGTGCCAGTGCTGATACTGAAATAGTGCAATGTATGGCAGGAGGACTGAAAAAGGAAAAAAAAAAAAGAATAAGAGAGCTAACCACCTTAGGGCAAAAATAAATCTCAAAGCACTTTGAAAGAGCACTGTTGACAGGACTGATGGATTCCTGTTGTAAAATCCTCCCATGCCAAATTAATATAAAAATAAAACTGTGACAAAAAGGCGAGTTATCCTGTGGCATTATTTTTCACTTCTAAATGTGTTTAAGAAAACAGGCAAGTCTTGCATTAAATAAAACGACGTCAAACAGGCCACACTGTTGTTTCAGATATAATATTGTTACCTTCCTGCATATCTTTTTTAGTATGAATTTTATTTTCTCGGATCGACCACAGCACAGTAGGTTGAGACAAAGGTGGCTAATTCACTAAAAATCAATCAAAACACCATGACTAACAGGAGGACAACTGTTACTTTAAATGGTTCACACTGGATCCTATATATTTAACATCTACAAAGTAAATAAAGTAGGTATACTTCCAATAAATTGACATCTGAATACAGCTACATGCATTCTATTGTTTTAATATATTAATGTAATTTAATTTAACGTAATTTCATGTTTAAGAAGAATAAATAAACGTTCTTGCAATTAAGTAGGCCGCACCCCCCCCCCACTGCATTCCACATTTTCTGCTATTTATATTATCTTTGAAGTTGACAAAAGGCAAATGGTTGATTTTCATTTAAACTCAACTATTCACAGTTATGCAGCAGACACAGTGTTGCCTCACAGCAAGATTTTCTCCAGTTCGGGTCTCAGCTGGGTGCCTTCTGTGCAGAGTCTGCATGTCCTCCCTGTGTTCACTTGGGTTTTCTCCGAGTGTTCCAGATTATTCTCACATTCCAAAGACATGCAGCAGGTGGACTAGATGCTGAAATGTGGACATAGATGTGAATGTGTGTGCATGTGCGTACTGTGGCATGGCTAGCTACCTGGCAGTGTACACTCTGGCTCTAGATGATTGTCACTGTTGAAGTGATGACCTGGCCCCCATGTGCAACATCACCTATATTCAGCAACACCCAAGATTAAGCACTGCAATGCAGCACATATGTTGCCAGCACAACAAAATACATGATGACTGCTGCATGTGCAGTTAAACACAGGGGAAAGCAAGACATAGAAAATGATGGGCCATTCACAAACTCTCATAAGATGAACTTTCCTTATAGCTAAAGGAAAACACCAGACATCACATTTAAATAAATAAAAACACATCCTTGTACATGGGTAGAAGAGAAATTAATATATTACATCAAAAACATGACATGCACTTCAGTCTATAGCTGTCAATCCATAGTTCAAATATTACAATTTTGTATAAGACATGCTCTGAGTTTGTGATCAGATCATCAACTATCCCAAACTGAGACACATTTCTTTTAAACTGGAAAGGTTAAGTTTGACATCTAAAATGTAAATTATGTTACAATAAACAAATAAATGGGGTATAGCAATTATGTTTAAAGACTCTCTCATGCTTGAAAAACTAAATTGTTCCCCTCCAGACATCCCAACTGCTGAAATTCTAATCACTTCGCTACATGTTAATCCTCACAAAGCCATTAATATCATTGCCATCTACCTACCACCAGGTAACAACCTTCAGAGCATAGAATCCTTCCTGTCCTGGTCATCTTTTGCTCTAACCCAAGAAACGTCATCCTAGGTGATTTCAACCTTGACTGGCTCTTCTGCTCCACTGAATCCCTTACCAACTTCATAAACGTATTCAACTTCACCCAAACTATAATCTACCCCACCCACACCGGCAAACACTCCAATAAAAAACTGCTACTTGACTTGTATGTCCTTTTATGTAGGCAAAGCCAATAGGTGTCTATGTGAAAGGATAAGAAATCATCTGTATTGTAAACCTCCAAAAAAGACAGTGTGAGAGATTAAAAAAGAATTTAATAAAGTCGAACAATAGTCCACAGACAGGTTTCAGCCCAAGAGCCTTTGTCAATGTAGAACAGCAACTGTAGTTAAGAATCACACACACACACACACACACACATACATATACATATATATATATATATATATATATATATATATATATATATATATATGAGTAAATTTCAAAATACCAATAAAAAAACCAACCAATTAGCATTCAATTCATAAATGATAATTCAAGCCCGGTGGAAATAATCCACCCAGTCTCACAATCCAAGCTTTCTCTTTTTCATTTAAGATATTATGCCATCCAGCCTTACAATTTCAGTTGCCATGTATTTTATCAATAATAAAGAATTGAAATTTAGCAGTGGCATGTTCTAACAGTATGCCTATATAAAGCATTTGTAGAATGTTTATTTCTAATATTACTAAGATGTTCGATTATGCATAGCCTCATGGGTCTGGAAGTCTGACCTATGTAAAATGCTGAACATATACAAACAGCAAGATAGCCCACCCAATCGGTGCTACAATTGGCAAGTATGTTGATCTTAAAAATACGAGGTGTATTCTTACTAGTTTTTGTTTGTCTTTTCGGCTTTTCCCGGTTAGGGGTCGCCACAGCAGAACTCCAGTCCGCTAATGACTGGCAATAGATTTTATGGTGCCGAGTTGCCAGCCCGATGCCCAACCTTCAGCGAAGGCACGCCCATTCACGCATGTCTTTCGGAGGCCACTCGACCGCAGGGAGGACATGCAGACTCCACACAGAAGGCACTCCAGCCGAGAATCGAACAGGAAAACCTCTTGCTGTGAGGCAACAATGCTACCGCTGTACCACCGCAGATTCTACGAGGTGTATTCTTACTAGTGAATTCCTTTATTTGGCAAATGTGTTTACAAAATGAGCAATGGCCGCAGGGAAAGCAACCAACCAATTTAGTGCCATCCAATGTACCTGAGTCATGCTAGAAAAAGATGAATTAAGTTTATAATGACTGAAATAACCACTCAAGGTTTTTCCTCTTCTGAAAGAGAATTGACATCTAGTACTCAAAAAAGCATTTAGCCGGCCATCAGCTAATAAATATCCCAGTGCTGTTGCACCAAATCCATGAAATACGGAGTATTCCTACCATAATTGGTTGTTAATCTAATATTTTGGTCAGAGTTCCTTTTGTAAGTATGGTAAGTTAATAAATCACTGCTTGACAGTTTTTTAACCCCATTGCTGGTTCAAAGAAGATGTGCTGAAGGATAACCACGTTCACTTGAAACAAGTTATGAAATCTTTACTTTGGTATAGAAAATCATCGTTTGTGGAGCAGATACGACAAATCCTCATGAACTGAGATTATGGGCTATTTCTAATAATGTGTTCTGGATGACAGTTGGAGGCATGCAATAATGTCTTGAAGTGAAAAGGTTTCAGATAAACAGAGGTGGCTAATATTCCATCCAACTGCCTTTGTAAAGTAACATCAAGAAAAGAAATGCATTCCATATGAAAATTAACTGTAAATTGAATGCTCCACTTAATTTCATTTAGGTATTGAACAAATTGCTGTAAGCACATGGCATCTGATTTCCAAACCATCCAGCAGTCATCCAAAAAATGTCTCCAAATATCTATTTCATCCAGAAATAGATTATGGTTACCATCATAAATGATCATTTGTTCAAGATATCCCATAAAAAGGTCAGCATATATGGGTGCAAACAAAGCATCCACTGCTGTACCTTTAAGCTGTAAGTAACAATTTCCATTAAAATAGAAAACATTCTTAGTGAAGACGTGTTCTGACAATCACAAAAGGAAGGTGTTAAATCCCGGACTGTACAATGGAATTTCACCCAACCAGTATTCGAATGCTGAAAGACCGGCCCAATGAGGGATGCTGGTATACAAAGATATAACACCAAAAGTGCACATCAACCACCCTAGGTCCAATTGTGTATCAGATACAATATTCAGGAACTCCGTTGTATCCTGTGTACTAGCCCTGACACCTTTCAATAAAGGTTTCAAATATGTAGTCAAAAAAATGGAAAGTGGTTCTGTAAGGGAGCCATTTCCAGAAACAATTGATCTCCCTGGTGGCTGACTAGCATTTTTGTGAATTTTAGGAAGTAAATATAAATATTGTGGCAATGGATCCTTAACTCTCAGATGAAATGAATTATTTTCACAAATTATTCCCTCACTAACTGCCAACTGTAAAAATTCATCAATCTCCACCTTAAACCTGGATGTTGGATCCATGGACATAGCTGTATAGAATCTACCATCCTGCAGCTATCAGCGTCAGCTACATACATAGACCAGTCCATGACCACTATAGTACCACCCTTGTCAGCTTGAATAATTAACTATATTTTTATTCTTCCACAACCTTTCTAACGTTTGCACTACCGATGTTGTTAAATTTTTGGGAAGAAATTTTCTATTTGTATTAAAACCAAAATGTAATTCTTTAAGAATACATTTTTGAAAAATATCCACTTTTAGTCATAGGTGAAATGAAGGTGGATATGTGAAATTTAAACTCGGGTACGGAAGAAACTGTGGTATCACTATTACCATTGTTTTCAAAATACAGTTTGAGGTTTAAGTAATCTGCAAAATAAATTCAAATCATCAACAAAAGTATCTTCAGACACAAAATAACCAGGGATGACATTCAGACCATTATTCAATACCTGATAATCCACATCTGACAGTACAACAGATGAAATATTGAGCACATTATTTTGGATTACTTGGGTTTCAGAAGGTGCAACAATGCTTCTAGGGATACAACTTGACGTGTGTTTCCTACCCCCCTCCTCCTCCTACTATAAAGGGTCCATATTAATACTATGTTCCAAGCCCCCTTGTTGAAAAGAACAAGTTTTCTTATGAGCTGGTAACATTTGTTGCGTTTCAGTTCACTGCATTTTGCTCATGGGCCTGAATTATAGTGCTGTAGCTAAACATATGAATGAGAAGGGACACAGACAGGAGTTTAGGTTCTTAGTATTGGAAGCTATTTATCAAAGTGCTAGAAGAGAGGACTTGATTAACATCACTGAAGGGGAAGAATTGCACTGAATTTTGAAATTGAGAGCGCATCTGGGCTTTGGCTTGAATGATTATGTTTCTATACAACCAGCTCTGAAAGCGCAGAAACTTAAGAGATAATGAAGGTCTGCAATGTTTTTTTTGCATACATATCAGCAGTATGTTTTTTAAATATATTGTTTTATATTCGAAAAAACAGCCACCAGGTACCAAAAGAAACTAGTAAGACAATCCAAGGCACCACAGGACCAAGAATCAGCCGGAATTCTTTTAAAATCCAACTTTAATTTAAGCACAAAAGCACATAAATGTACACATTAAAACCAGCGTTTTTGTTTGAATCACTTCATCAGATGTGGGTCAGAGAACAATTGATGCCTTTTATAATCCTCTAGGAGGTTAATTATCCAATAAAAACCATCCAATTTAAAACATCATTAATCCTCATGAATATTCATGTTAAAACCTTGCATGCAGAAAAAACACTACTAACCATAAAACTTTGTATAAAATGTTCATAAATATTAAAAAACATGATATATATTTTACAAACTTAAAAAATACATCACATGAATTTATAAAACCATAAAATGCTTAAATATCTTGGATAACTTAAGTTGTTGTTGTTGTGTCTTTCGGCTTATCCCGGTTAGGGGTCGCCACAGCGGAACTCTGGTCCGCTAATGTTTGGTAGTGGATTTTTACGTGCTGAGTTCCCAGCCCTGACGCACAACCTTCAACGAAGGCATGCCCATTCACACATGCCTCCACACAGAAGACGCTCTAGCTGAGAATCGAACGGGACAACGTCTTGCTGTGAGGCGACAATGCTACCGCAGCACCACTACCGCGGGACTCATCTTGGATTACTTAAGTAACTCATCACTCATTAGACCCATTATAGAGTACAACGCCCCTTTTGGTATGTACCTCACAAGACATCTACAACAACTGGAAAGATCACAGAAATACCTCACAAAGAGGATTACTGGCCTCAAATAGATGCCCTATGCAGACCGTCTCAAAACACTACAGCTTTACTCCATCGGATATCACCTACTCAGGGGCGATCTCTGCCTAACATACAAAGCTATGTCAAACCCAGAGCTGTTGGACATGCTCCACTTAAAAAATCCCAGTCCCTCCGAGCTACACGCTCTAGGGACATAAACCTTGTCACCACAATAAACAGAACATGCTGGAGGGATAGATTCCTGTCCCAGAGACTTCTCATACTCTGGAAGAGACTACCTATCTATGTCAAACAGAGCTCCTCATTAGCACTCTTCAAGAAAAATCTTGATGATTTGATGGGAAATGGGAAATTCACCCCGGGGATCACTTCTGTGGCTCTGCTCGACAGGGGCACAATAAAATAATTTTCTTGGGTGGCGAAAGCCAGGGTACATTTTTTGGCTAGGCTTGTATGGGCCCTAGGGCCGATAGCCTAGTACCTACCTATGAACCTTTAAATAAAACCATTTGCATTAAAATAAAAGTAAAATGTTTTTTAGCACACTCTAGTGGTTAAAGTTAAAATTGCATTAAAATGTGAAAGAAAAGGAAAAGCATCAAATACACATGAGCAGCTAGTACCTTGTTATATAATCCTATAATTTAGCTGCCCTTAGTTTCAACAGGTGTACAAGAGAGATATTCTCATTTAAACCTGGTGGGGATGTAGCTTGAAGTGTTATTTGCCACCTGAGCTCTTTATATTCTATTTTCTCTTCCCATTGTCCCCCTCTAACATCTTTTTTGACCCCTTCCAACACAAAGAAGGAATAATTAGCATTGACACATATTAAAGAATGTTTAAAAAGGGCATTTGTTTCCTTCCTGTTTTGCATATCATACAGATGTTCGTATATTCTCCTTTTTAGCTTACGTTCAGTTTTGCCCACGGAAAAAGAATGACATACCTCACACAGAGCTAAATAAATAAGGCCATTTGAGTCACAGTTAAAATATCCTTTACTACTTAAAACCACATTTCTACTGTTTAAAATGACTTCTTCCTTATTCATTATAAACTTACATTGTGAACATCGCCCACATTTGTAGGTACCAACTTTCTTCCTTCCATTTGCCATTTTTTTGTCATTTTCTAAGGAATTTTTCACACTTTGTGAGTTTTTATATACAAATGTCAGCTCTGTTTTGGTTATTTGCTCCAAATCAGTGAGATTTTTGAATTTCTCCCACTCATCACTGATAATTCTCCTTACTAATCCACTGCTAGCATTGTATTCTAGCACTATTGCTTTACTAGATTGGTTCTGCTGTGAGGAGTCAGTACTATGGTTCTCAACTAAGGGCTGACCAAGGATAGGTTTATATTTGTCATTTCTACCTTCCTGTACTTGTTTTGTAATTTCTTCAAGGAACTCTTCTGGATAGCCCCTTGCTGAAAACAATCCCTTGAGAAAACTGCACTCATTCACATAGTCCTTGGTGTCAGAGGTCATACGACTTGCCCTTACATGCTGCCCTTTTACTATATTTCTCTTGTAATGAGAAGGATGAGCACTATTTTAGTGCAAATATGAGTTAGTAAAGGTGTTTTTTTTCTATGCACCTTTGAATTGAACCTGTTACTTTCTTTATATATTTCTATATCTAAGTATTGTACTTTTTCGTCAGAAACGTTGAAGGTGAATTTGAGAAATGAGGTGGTGGTATGTAAAAAATCAACAATTTCCTGAATTCTATTCTTATTGTCCACCCAAAAAATGCAAATGTCATCCAGGAACCTTTTGTAGAGGCGCCAACAATCTTTATACATGGCGTCCAGAACATATTTTTCTTCCCATTTATCTAAAATTAAATTAGCGTAGGTGGGTGCGCATGCAGCTCCCATCGCCACCCCTCTAACCTGTTGGTACAATTCTCCTTTGAAATAAATGAAATTGTATTTTAAAACTAATTCCATCAGGTTAAGGCACACCAACCTATCTGCCTGTGACATTTCTGTTTCCTCAAATACAATTTCTTCTAACATCTGCATTCCTTTAGAGTGGGGAATGCATGTGAAGAGGTCAATTGTAATGAATGTTAAATCTTTGTTGAACAAACCGTTATGTATATTCCTAAGTAGATCCCAGGAATCTTTTAAACTATTTTTCTTTTTTCACCAAATATTTTTTTAACTTAGAATCCACCAATTTGGCTAAAGGTAGCGTTTTGGACCCCTCAGCTGAGACAATCGGTCTCGGTGGAGGGTCAGTTTCATTTTTGTGTGTTTTGGGTATCCCAAAGATTGTGGGAATCTTAGGTTTCTCAACTTTAAGATAGTTGTAGGTACTGATGTCTATTAACCCTTCCATTGAAAGGTCAGAAAGAACTCCATCTATTCTACTGTAAGAAATATTTACTTGATTTCTTGACACGCTTTCATACTTGTCTGTGTCTGTAAGTATTTCGTTCGTCTCCTTCATATATTACAGTGTCCATTAGTACTGTTCCCCCACCTTTGTCAGGTTTCATCACCCTTATGTTATTATTCAATCTGAGCTCATCCAGTATAACTTTTTCATTTGTACTTATGTTGTTCTTGTATTTAACTTTTGGCATGGCTTTTCTGATTTCAGTTTCTAAAATCCATTCAAAATTACGGATCTGGGGATGTAAAGGTGGGTTGATGGTACTTTTTCTCCTAATGGGCCTGTTAATGTTGTTCATTTGGTCAAATATTAAGCCCAAATTAAGTTTTCTGGTGAATAATTTCACATCAATTAAGGTTTTAGTTAAATCACCTTTTCTCTGGGGAATAAATTTCATACCTTTTGACAACAGACTGAAGTGTTCATGTTTTAATTCAATTTGACTAAAATTGTAAATGCAGTAACCATCTTTTGCAAACTTATACATATTATTTTCATCCTGCTTAATAGGGTCATTATGTTCATCTAAGTCAGAGTGGGGTGTGTTAACCAGTTCTAATACCTCCCCCTCCCCCTTCTTCCACCTCTCTGAAAATGTTGTTGTTGGTAATAATTACCATTCTGTTTTCTGATTCTTTCAGATCTTCTTAGAGGTTCACCTTCATTAAAACCATCTAGTTCATTAACTTGTTCACCTGTCTGTACTCTGTCTTGACCATTCTCATCCATTACATTATTCTCATTCATTCATAATTCCTAACATAGTCAGTTCTGTCATTTGTTCTGGGTTTAGGGTAACTAGTGTTGTGTTGATATTCATCAAGGTCCCTTTCTAATTTTTTGGTTTTCCTCTTTATTAAATCTTCACATTTAGAGTCAACCTCATTCCTTATGACAAAATATTTTTCTTTTTCGTCAGAAATGTCTGTTTGACTAGAATCTCCATTATTCCCATTCTTTTTGTGCCGTTTTGATCCATTCTGGCTCTGGGCTTTCTGGTTCCGCCCACCCAGTCCTCCTCCGATCATTTCTACCATCGATTAGCTGAAAGGAGTGAGAACATCAATCAGTTGGGTTAGCTGGCCGATCAGCTTTCTCGTTAGTCTGATGTCATCACTGACACTACTCCCTTCTTTCTCCGAGCTAGATTCACAGTCCATGGCCAATATAAACCAAGAAAATTCAAAAAAACAGCCACCAGGTACCAAAAGAAACTAGTAAGACAATCCAAGGCACCACTGGACCAAGAATCAGCCAGAATTCTTTTAAAATCCAACTTTAATTTAAGCACAAAAGCACAAACGCACACATTAAAACCAGCGTTTTCGTTTGAATCACTTTATCAGATGTGGGTCAGAGAACAATTGATGCCTTTTATAATCCTCTACGAGGTTAAATACTTTGGATTACTTGGGTTTCAGAAAGTTACAATGCTTCTAGGGATACAGCATGACTTGTGTTTCCTACCCCCCTCCTCCTTCTACTATAAAAGGTCTGTATTAATACTATGTTCCAAGCCCCCTTGTTGAAAAGAACAAGTTTTCTTATGAGCTGGTAACATTTGTTGCATTTCTTTTCACTGCATTTTGCCCATGGGCCTGAATTATAGTGCTGTAGCTAAACATATGAATGAGAAGGGACACAGACAGGAGTTTAGGTTCTTAGTATTGGAAGCTATTTATCAAAGTGCTAGAAGAGAGGACTTGATTAACATCACTGAACGGGAAGAATTGCACTGGATTTTGAAATTGAGAGCGCATCTGGGCTTTGGCTTGAATGATTATGTTTCAATACAACCAGCTCTGAAAGCGCAGAAACTTAAGAGATGATGAAGGTCTGCAATGTTTTTTTTTTGCATATACATCAGCAGTATGTTTTTTAAATATATTGATTTATATATTATTATATGTTAAGGCAAAATGATAAGTTCTTAGATATTTAGGTTTGAATATGAATTGGTTTTGGTAAATTATGTTGTTGTAAAATTTTTTATGAACATGTTGAGATTCATTAGGATGTAAGAGTTGAGGTAATTTTTATATGTTACTTGCTTAGCAGCGATAATTGTCTTGATGCCTATTGGTTGTAAGAATATATAGATTTCCTGCATTTAATTGCAAAAAGGTTTAATCTTGTTCGTGATCTGATGAAGCAAACTTGGTTTTGGGAAAGTACTTATCTTTTATTTATTACAGAATGTTTGAGAGTCTGGTCCTTGTTTAATTTAGCTCATGCAGTATCATTCTAAGTGTTCACCGGTCGTGTTTCTGCTATGGTACATGGTAGCTTGTTAAATTTGGTTAAGTACAGAGTGGTTAATTGCAGAGGATTTTCTTCTCCATTGAAAATAAATAAATAAAAAATAAATAACATGCAGAATGAAACTTAATATTCCACAAGTTCCAGAGAACTATGTAATGCTTTCCAAGTGTTTTAACTGCACCCACAGTCACCCAAGTTAAGATAAAAA
Source organism: Protopterus annectens (assembly GCF_019279795.1). NCBI lineage: Eukaryota > Metazoa > Chordata > Ceratodontiformes > Protopteridae > Protopterus > Protopterus annectens. The sequence continues at coordinate 775,659,368 of NC_056744.1, forward strand.
TGTTTTCTGGATTTACTGCACTTGCTTTATACGGTGATCACTAACTGTTTTTGAGCATTTTGAAGCATTTCATAGGTAGGTACTAGGCTATTGGCCCTAGGGCCTATATAAGACTAGCCAAAAATGTACCTTGGCTTTTGCCACCCAAGAAAATTATTTTCCTGTGCCCCTGTCGAGCAGAGCCACACAAGTGATCCTTGGGGTGAATTTCCTATTTCCCATCCAATCATTAAGATTTTTTCTTGAAGAGTGCTAATGAGATGCTCTGTTTGACATAGATCAAACGTGTCCAACCTGTGGCCCTCAGAGCTCTTCCATGCGGCCCTCAACCTCTAACTGCAACATCAATGTACGCATGCCCCAAAACACTTTTTTTGTTTTGTGTTTTTCGCTCCTGTGACCTGTAACGCTAATATCGGTATGCGCATGCGCCAAGGCACCCATCTAGTTTTGTTTTTGAGCCAAAAAAGGGTGAGAGTGTTTACACAATTATTTTGCGCTGAACAATCAGTGTGTGTGTTCTCGCTGAAGAGGGACTCGTGTATGGATTTGCCGCTGTTGCCGTTGAAAGGGACAGCACTTAACTGTGTTAATAGGCAAGTACGGAGTGAGTGAGTGCATGCATAAAAGCAGAATTGTGTGTGTGAAAGTAGAAGAGTGTGTGTGTGTGTGTGTGTGTGTGTATGTGTGTGCATGACAGAGAGAGACGCATGCACAAAGAGGCTAACAGTGATCAGTCTACCTACTGAACACAAACAAGTTAGCTCACAAATATATCGTACATTAAAAGCACACTTTCATTAAATTGCTGCTTTCCTGACAGGGAGAGTGTTGTACTGAACATGAATTCATAACTCTTAACTGTATGGATTTTCAAAAAATGTCTGGATTTTTGCCTCATCTTCCAATTTGTGTCTTTTGCTTAGTAAATAAAAGTAGTCATCCAAGGTAGTGCAGTTCCAGGAAGTAAGAATGAGAAAGCGGCCTAGGGTTAATGGGTAAGTAGTGGACTGACTATGTGGGACTGTAGCATATAAAGCAAAAAAGCACCTAGTACTGTTTTTCATTGGTGGGTTCTAAGCAGTGGTAGATTGGACAACAGCAAGCATAGCTTTGGCGGATCATCAATACTGGCAAATCAAGTGGGCACAATGTCATTTTTTAAATGTTGGGGGTTTTAGTGTGTATGTGTGTGCTTATGTGTTGGGAGTGCTGCAACGGTAGATGATTATTAAAGACAAAGACTTACGGACTGTGGAGAATATGTTTCTTTGTTTCAAAACCTGACACTTTGGTACGCATGCCAAAAGTAGATTTTTTAAGACATAGCTTCTTGCCATTTACAGTGGATGGATATTTACATTTAATGGACAATGCTAGCAGTATTAGCATGGGCCAGTGGGGTTCTGAAGGATGCCAAGTCTACCACAGCCAATGTCTTGTACAGTGACCTGGAAATGGATATTGGGATGTTACTGAAAATATATAGTAAATGGGCTTAAAAATATAGTTTAATTAAACAAAGTGTACTTTCAATTTACAGGCCATAATTTAATATATTTCAGGTAGTCCAGATACTGGTAGATTGTATACCATTAGACTTAATTAGGGAGAGCTGTCATTCTGGGGAAACAAGCAGCCCTAATTTCAGTGAAAGCTCTGTGGTTGCTTGCAGGTAGGAAGTTGCAGGATGTTGATGCAATGTGTTTTATTTATTATTTTTAATGCATTTGTCATTTCAAAGCACGGTTTTCTTTGTTGCAAAAGGAGGCAGGACTGAATGAGCCATATAATGTTTAACTTACAATGATGGGATAGAAAGATTATAAGTGATGTATAATGTTTGCAGTTAAAGTTGTTTCAATGGTGTCTGTGATGCATAACTATTTTTGAGCCTGTGTCCCACTTTTCTTTTTCACTTTGTCCAGATTTCTTGCTCTACGGTTGAGAGGTATGGTTCCATACTAAATCAGAAGTATTTACCTTGGAAGACGTTTTGGCATAATTATGAAAAACAGAGCCTTTTTAATATCTCTGCTTATTTCCAATATAAACTACCATGTAGCCTTGCAAATGACCTTCTTATTAAGCTACTTTACTTCTTTTGGAACTGACAGGTATGATTCATCTGTTCGGACGTAAGCATAGAGTGGTAATGTGACTGATTTCTTGCAGTAGTCTGTGGTTCACATATCACAATAACTTTTCTGTGTTTCTGGGTGTGTAATCAATTTAACAGTTTTAAAGATGTTTTCCAAAAATAAATAAATAAATATATATATATATAATAAATAAATAATCCTCTCTACACTTTGAGCTATTGACAAAGTCTGGGAATTTGTTTTTTCAAAAGTGAAGGAATGTGTTTGCAATGAGTATTTAAGGAGTGGGGTGGAGACCCTCTGTTTTTTCTGAAGAAGTCAACTGTAATCTGTGACGAAAGCGCTTAAGAATAAATTGTATCCTTGTTTCTTGTAACACCAGTCTGCTTTGTGATTTATCACTCATTTTCATATAATTCCTCTAAATGCCTAGACAAGTGATCACAACACAAGACCTGTTACTCCATTACCTCCCTGACCTGAGTGGAGTGGTTCTACATGGCCTCACTGCTGTCATTCAGTGTTCACCCTGTGTATGTCCAGAAAGCATGAGCATGGCCCCTATATGTGAGGGGCTACTATGTTCACTCCATAATATCACGCACTATGTCATAGATAAAATGGAAATGGCTTTTATGAGTCTCAAACCATGAATGACTCCATGCAAGGTATACGCTTTAATCACTACACTATTGCACTCATTTATTTAAATTTGTGTCAAAAATAGTAATTTCTCTGTTTGTTGGCTTTTCTAGTTCTGTTTACCTCCAAATCACATTGCAGAAGGGCAAATCCACCATGGACTTAGTTGCTGGTAGTTGTTTGTTGTTAAATATGCACTTGAGAAGTGCTTTTCTGTGCTTTTACATTAAGAAATTTAAGGATCATCCATTCTGTGGTATATTTACCTGGTCTCTCTGAGTTGGAAGCACCCCAGGGAGCTGAAAGTGTTGTTATTTATTGGCAGGAAGACTTAAGGGTCATTTTCAAGCTTTTTTTTTCTCTGCTATAAATCAGGCAAGTTTGTGCAGGGCTGCCCACTGAGCAGCAGCAGTAAGCAGTGACCTAAATAGTACCAAATGCCCAGAGACTAAGATTTCCATATAAACCTGTTAAACAGTGTGGAATTGTGCAGAATTAAGCTTAGAGCTTAATCCTAAACAGCCCACACTATTACAGGACCACACAACATGGATATGCAATTTCCAATTGTCTCTGTGGCCAGCTTGGTAAATTTGATCCTGTTTTATGGAATAAAACCAACAATTTACATCAACGGAACAGTGTGATTTGTTATAATACATCGTGGTGAGACCATCATCTCCTTTTGGACTATATTTTGGTTTTGTGATTATTGGTCTCTTTGTTTTAGCAGTTACATCTTGACTTTTTCATTTAAATTTGAGCATCCTCAGACAATGTAGTAACTGCCTCATATTTTCAGCCAACCAGTTAATCATTAAAGAAAATAACACTGTATGCAAGAGATGTCAATACACAACTTCCTCGGAGATAAAAATCTCACATACAAATGAGGTTGTAAGGAATATCCCCCCACCACATACACACAGATTGTCTTATGCTAATTGTCTAATGCAATGTAGCAACTGTCTCATGTTCTCAAACACCAGTTAATCATTAAAGAAAATAACTCAGTATGCGAGAGATGTAAATACACAATTTCCTTGGGGCAAAATCTTGCATACTAATGAGGTTGTCAGGAATACCCACACTACACCCCTCACACACTGCTCACCATACACACACATTATAATATGCTGAGGCACTTAAAAGAAACATTCCCAAATCTTAAAAGACCTTCAACAACATCAACAGCTTCGCTGCTCCTAAGCAATCACTAAAATACACACCACAAGCAACACCAAACATTTTACATAAATCTAAACCCAATAGTCTCCCAACAGCAAAGCCCATAAGGCACTCATATACTTTACTTAATGCTCCTGCCATTGGGGAGTGCATTGAGTGACACACATATTTCTTACTAACTAGTTTAGACAAGAAAATAACAGTTAGTTGCTTATCTGGAGCTAGGATCCGGAATATCATGCATGCCTGCAAATCACTGCACCCCAGGTAACAATATGATTCTATCATAGTGTAAATGGTATAAATGATCTGAAACATACCTCACTGGACTACATGAAAATAGACATAATGGATCTCTCAGACTATGTGTTACAGATAGATATAAGCCTTGCACTGAGCAGCATTCCACAATCACTAAAGATGATGCCACAGTATGAACATAAAATGACTGATTTTAATAAGTGGCTTAGTTTCTGCTGTTACTTCAGACCACATTGCTTTGCTAAGGATGAGCTGCAAAGCCCCCCCCCCCCAAGTCTTTCAGATATTGTCTAAAACTTTATCAGCCCCCTTTAGACAATGGCAAAAACAAAAAAAAAATACAAACATAGTGAAAAGGTGTCCAACCAACCATAAGGTATTACTATTCAATGCTAGGAGCCTAAACAAAAAAATCCACACCCTTCAAACCTTTCTCACTCTGGAGAATATTGAGATCTATGCAGTGACCGAGACTTGGTTTAAATCTGTATATAAAATACTCAGGCAGTGCAAAGCTACATAGCTTTCCATACATTTAGACCAACAGCAGTACAGACTGGGGCCAAAGGTGGCAGTGTCTTGATCTACATTAGCAACAGACATACGTTCAGGTTGATTAAACAGGATGATACCAATGAGTTCATCCATGTGCAAGTCATCATACATAAAGGCCCTCACCATATCATGGCTAGCTACAGGTCACCATCCATGCCCCCTATTGTCTCATGATTATTAGCTAAGCCTACTTAGAGGTGCTCATTCACAATTCAAACAAACACCCAATTCATGGGTGACTAACTACCCCTCTAAAGACTGGGAAAACTTACACTGCCTCAAACCTACAGGCACAATGCTTCTTGGACTTTAACACAAACACCCTGAAACAAACAGTGCACTCTCCAGCCGGAGGATCAAACATATTGGATCTGGTGCTCACCAACATGGAAAAGTTGCACGCCTACCACCGCCCTGTCAGGTCCTCACTAGTGAAGTTGGATCATAAAGCTATTTCCTTTGAAGTAATAATAAACCCAGAAAACTAAGGCAAACTAAATCCTATTAAGAAACAGTTTGTCAAAATGTAAGGCTCTCCTTAACCCAGGCCACAGATACCTATGTAATTTTCACAGAGTCCCTACACAAACATGTGAACAGCTACAGTACCTACCAGATGGAAACCAAAAATAAACACAAAAAATAAACCCCACTAGTGGAAACCTAAACATGATATATAATAAAAGAAGAAAGCTTGTGAACAAAATCAGGAAGATCAACTCCCTTAAAAACAAGTGCTCACTTATACAAGTGAACATGAAACTGAGAGGTCTAATTAAGTCCAACAAGGCTAACTATGAGGTCAGGATAGCCTTGCAGGATAAGGAAAATCACAAGGCCTTCTTTCAGCTACGTTCGGAACCTCAACAGTAGTACACAGAAGTGTGTTGAACTGGTGGTAAATAGTACCACTTTCACTGATCAGGATGACACAGCAAATCTACTGGCTGGTAAACTCATCTCAAACTTCACCCCCAACTCCCTCACATCTCCACCAGGTGAAAACACCAACATTGTACCCCCAGCTATTAGCATGGACCAAGTGCATGCTATATCTCATACCCCCCCCCCCCCCAGGCACTACTTTAGGCCTGTCAAGTTAACTGAGTCACAAGCAGACACTTTGTCCACTACCAAGGTACATTCTTCCTCCAGATGTTTCCATTCCATTTCCCTGGGATGACTGCATACACCAACAGCAACTGCAACTCAACCTCCAGTCAATGGACACCAGCCCAGCCACTGATACTGGAAGCACAGCAAAGCTCCTATACCAGCGAGGCAGCTCTTTACACCAGCATGCCCATTCTGAAAAGTTGCTCTCCTTAAAAAAAACTACAATGTCTGATTGAGAAAAGTGGTTTTCTTAAGGCGTCTGTCTTCTCTTCCAGCAGACAGAGTATGTAAATTATTTTTACCTTTGCATACTCAAAAATCGTGGCAAACTTCTCATAATTGACACAGCTCTCTAACCTCAACAAGAAAACATGAAATTCACTTTACATTTCAAACAAAATAAATACTTAAATGAATAAGTCCAAAAAAATGGAAAGACGAATGACTTACAGAGGGAGCTAAGTCGAGGGTCACCTTATATAGTACACATCCCACACTTCCTTTTGTCAACATCCTATACACATCGAGTCTGTGCATCTCTCTCTGCATATCCTAGCCACAATGTCAAAAACAAGTTAAACAGAACAGTTACATTTACAGAAGGGACCCTTGCACTATCAAAAGACTTGCAGCATACCTGCTCAGCTGTAGCTATTAAACTGTCTCCAGTACCTTCTGCATCTATGGCTAAGCTTGGGTATACTCTAAGTTACTACATTATATTGCTCACAATTTCCTTTTTGTCAGATACCTGTGTTCCCCACAGCTCCCCCAATTAAGATATCTTATGTCATGGTTGACTGATTACATTTTCAAAGACTGTATGACTGATTACATTTTCAGAGTGTGTCACAGTCTGCACAGATGTCGGTGGATATGTGATAAAGGACCAGTGGGCTTTCAATAAGCACTGCACACAAATGGATTGTAGTGACATCCATAACATTAGCACCCAAGCAAAGACAGAAATGTAATGAAGAATGATAGTAAAGGGTGATTGTAAAAAATGATACTTAAAAACAGAGGATAAGTGTTAAACTATGGTAAATGGTAGTCCAAAGCATACATTTTGTGAATGCATTATCTGTCTCTGTTACAGTCACTAGACAACTAACTGTAAGAGTCCAAATCCTGTATAGATTATTTAAAATCAATGACATGGCTTGGTTACTCTAAATCATTAATGATAATCATATTTCCTGGTTATTACCTCCACAGGGAAAAACACAAGGTCAGAAATGACCTCACTGAACTACAAACATCTAAAAATATTTATCTGCAATACTGAGGATTACCCAGGGTTGGTTGTATGTTGATGTCATCAATCAGTTCACAGTATCTTGTTCTGCAAAAAAAACCAGTGACTAAATATTCATGAGAATGGGAGTTGCATTTTGTTTTTGGCCAGAAGAAAATGTCAGGTTAATATGAAAGAAAATCAAAATCTAGAAGATTTCAGATCTTTGCCTGGAAGTGCTTGCATAGATATTTTTATACCCCAAGCAGACTTCAAAGAATTTTTCCTCAGGCAGACAGCAAATGTTGGAGGTATGATGGGGCAGAAACAGGTAACTGGGAACATATTTTATGGTAGTGTAATTAGTTGGCAGACTTAAAAATTCCCTGCAGTATGCTCTGTTGGAGATGCTGGGTGAGCAAGTTGGAGTGACTAGGGAAATTATTTATTTATTCATTTTTTTGGAGCTATAATACAAACTCAGAATTGCCTAGACATAGCAAGGCCTTGCTGAGTCTACTTATAATGGCTGCAAACAAACAATTACTAGAAAATGGAAATCAAAGTGTAAACCAACTTTACTAGTAGTAGTGAAGACAGTAACAGAGTTAAAATAAATGGAACTGGGATCTTTAGAAAAAGGTAGGAACAAATTACATAGAAAAAATGTGAACCGTGGGAGTCATACATGCAGAGAAGGAGCAAGGTTTAAAAGGCGGCAGGATTTGAATGAGCTATGGAATGTTTGACTAACAATGGCTGGATATGTTAAAAGTGATGTATAAGATTTCCAGCTGCAGTTGTGTTGGGACTGTTTACAATGTATAATGTTTGCAAATGAGATTGTGTCGCTATGGTTTATTGCCATTTATATAAATGTAACATGGCCCATTGTCATACATGATAATGTAGTTTCTTTTTTTTTTTTTATTCTTAAAAAAGAAAACGTCATGTTAAATCTCTTTGCTATTGGTCAGTGCTGGTATCATTTAGTGATAACATGGCACCCAGGAAAGGACCAAAGCAGGTGTCTTAGTCTGAGGAAATGCAACACTCTCACTTGTTGTCCCAAATAATCTAATTACACAGCTATCCATTACATCTTCTTGTTATACCTCTCAAGTGTCCAGAATTTTGCAGAATTCCAAATTTTTGTCTGCTATTTTTGATCTGTTCCTCACAAAATCTCTGATTTTCTGGCAGATCTCAGAAGACTAAAGTCATTAAATAATGAAAGACATACGAGTTTGAACCTTCATATCCTTCACAAAATGCATGCTTATGCAAAACCTGTCTACATATTTAAAAGCATTGTCGCGATTTTTGGGCCTTTATCCCCCCATTATTTTTGTATTTACCCAGATTTCTTGCACAAAAAGGTTCAGAGATATGCCCCACCACCACCCCCGGCTGACATCTAATGTATACTAACCACATGCGCATTCACAAGTTCAGAGTTCCTCCACAATTTTCATGAACATCTAAGCATGTTACTTGCATTACAGTGCAGACCTCTGAAGTTTGGTTTCATTGATGAAAGGCCAAGCCTCTTCTGTAGCTGTCTCAGAAGGTAAAGCAGGATGTTAAGCGAATGCTGACTGTTACTCATCTGAAAAGCATCCATCAGGCAGTGGAGGTGGACTGCTGTGATCCTTGGTCAGGAAAAATTTCTCAGCCCAACCTGGCTAGCACTGATAAGAAATAGCTTCTCTTAACCAAACAAGTCACTTTACACTCTAAATTAAATGTCCTTCATGGTGCCAGGTGGAGATGTACAGTCCTAACTTCCCGACAATGTTTATGTGGAGTTTTTGTGCATGTTTTCCCCATGTCTGCATGGATTTTCTCAGAGTACTTGGAACATTCACCCTTGCCTCTGTGGCTGAATTTGAGGCTAAAACTGACCCATTCATTTACCTTGCCAACAAAATGGGGGAGGCGGCACAATGAAGTATGTGTTTCCCCTGATTTTTAAGAAGGGATTTATCAAAAAACATTTATATTTTGTATTGTTAATGAGATTTATTGCAATTTCCATAACTTTGCCATTTGTTTTGTTTTGTTTAGGGAAAAAAATGACAGAATATATCTCCTTTGAAAATCACTACATCATCTGGTGATTTGGCAACCAGACCAGGGATTATGAAAAGTATATAATTTCTCCAAGTGGCAGCAATTCATAAGAACTAGGTAGAGTGATACATTTGTATTATTACACTTTAGGTGATGCTTGCACTGGCCTACTTCTAGACTGCTGGTCATACATCTTGAAATGTTAATATCAAACAATGGTAAAAGGAATCAAAAACAAGGCAAAAAGCTGGTACTTTATTTAATTGCTCATTTCCTGCAAAAGCAAGTGTAAGGTTTTCACAATAGCGGCAGTAACTGAGCTCTGTACTATACAGCATTCATACCGCATTTTGCAATGGTGATTTTAGTACTGGCATGCTGCTAAACTAGTGCTCATCACATCATGAGCTCTCACAAATTGTCTAGCAATGAAATAATTCACAAGGTATGATGGCATGAAGTTTTACACGACTTCAACAACAACTAAAAACCTTCAGAAGAGGGGTTTAAGGACTTGCCACTGCAGTTTGCTGAACACTGAACTTTTGATAACTTAACATGGAAGGAGAAGGGAAGTGAGTCATTAAATCTAAGAAGGACGTTATCCATAAAGTACATTAACCAGAACAGCCTGAATGTTTTACTTTGCGTCCTATGAATTTTGTTTATTTTATGAAGTGTATAAGTCACAACACTAAAGGAACAAAAATAAGTACATAACTGACAGACATAGTCAGTCATAGTGGGGAGACTGAATGCTTTTTTTTTTTTTTTTTGATTTGGCAACTAAACATTGTCTTACAGTTGTATGTAGGTTCAAATACATTTGCATGTCAAGTTTGGCAAATCTTGTACATGCATCTCAAGAGCAGATGAAACAGACGACTTACAGATACGTATAGATGTTATAGATATTGTAAAAATAAATACTCGTATCATATGTGTAAACACAGCTAGTAGGTATACAGGGAACCAGAAGACATTTCTGTACAATATCAGGCAAAGCAGGATCCTGGGATAATAACCAGAATATACCAGTCAAACCTATTCACCTCCTCCCTCTTCTAAGGAAGATGCAACAGCTACAAAACAAATATATTTTCTAAGAAAACAATCTGCTGAAACAAGCAGATGAGTTTAATTTGAAGATGCAGTACATTTTTCTAAGAAAACACAAGCTAAAGCAAAGAGATGTGTTTAACATGGAGTTGTGAGTGGCCAAAAAGACTAAGCAATTATAATCTGTACAACATAACCAATAATACTAGAATGTGTGTTTATTCATTGATTGCCCTAATCATGTTAAAATGTACTGACAGTTATGCAATGATTTTGCACCCCAGAAACACCACCAAAACTACAAGTCTCCAGGTGAACTATATGACGACTTCTGCTCCTTGCTTATTTGTTATACTCTTAGGACTTTTTTCTCAGACATTTGTACCTCCTTAATTTTGTATTACTGCCTGTGTATACCAGTATGTTTCCAACACAGTTAGTTCTCAGTTTATCATGTTTTTGCTGCCGCCAAACTATTACAATACTTTTTTGGCATGCCAAAAATACACAAAGTTGACCCCCCCCCCCCCAAGTTAGACAATGTTTCCTCTAGAAAAATAAAACGGAGAAAATTTCACAATTTTTAGACCACGCGTTAAACCCTATAGTTCAAAATCAAAAGTTTAATTTAAGTGACTCCTGACTTTTTATTAATGAATTATTTTTGTATAGGATTACAGAGTCTGATTATTATTTAGTTACACTAGATACAAACTCTCTTTACACTAGTATTCCCCCATAAAAAGGGTTAGATTTAGTCATGCAGTTCTTATTAAAATATACATTCATGAATGAAACTAGGGTTTGTATTTTGTGTTAATTAATGGAGACAGAATGCAACAACATTTTTTTTTAAATTTTGAATGAAAAAAATTATCACCAGAAAAGCAAGATAGCAATGGGGTCCAAGATGGCCACTGGATATGTAAATTTAGTTCTTAGTGCTTGGGAAGTTGAAGTGTTAATGAAGTTCAAAAGTTTTAACAAAACAAGGATGTATAAAAGATATACTGATAATAACTTTTTTATATGGGAAGGTTCCAGGGCAGAATTGGAAGTTTTTTTTTTTTTTTTAACAGAAATAACTAAAATTAATGCATTTCTGATGTTTACTATTTCAGGTATAGGGAGTAAGGTGCAGTTTTTGTACATACAGCATACTTTGGATGTGGAAAATAAGAAATTTTAGTCTACAATCTATAGGAAAAAAACATTCAGAATAATCTTCTTGACTTTACTAGTCAGCATTCGTATTTTTTGAAAAGGAAAGTTGTCAAGGGACAATTCATTAGACTATCTGGGCTGATTAGTGAAGATAATACTTTTACCCAAGAATGTTTATTTTTAAAAAAGCTTTTTGTGCAAAGAAATTATTCTTAACCTTAATAGATAAATTTATGAATGAAATCATTGAATTAAGGGACATCAAGTTTCAACAAATTCTTAAGTTTA